>NC_084954.1:11580393-11880393 GCF_949316205.1 Platichthys flesus | reverse complement strand
ATGTGCTCATGAAGGTTACTTGCAGGGACAACTTACAACCTTATATATTACAGGTGACTCACTTATTCGCATTTAAAGGGAAAACCAAGGTTGCTGACCTAAATAAGCGATAATTTTTTTCTTGGACTTTTGGAGTTTGAAAATTCCCTTGAAAAGTGCAACGGTTCTGCACCAGACAAACGCCTGTCGTCAGCTCTAGCTTTAACTGACGCTCGCAGATTTAAATTAAGTGAAACTGTTTGTTTTGAAAGATCTTACTTTTGCTACTTCTTAACTACAGTTCCTTATTTCTCATATATTACATAGAATTCTTCTTACACATTGCGCCTGAATCTTTTCAATACCTGTGATTTTGTGGTGACCGATCCTATTGAGATCCATTACATTGTCCAGTAAAAGACTTCTCCTGTGCGGCCTGGTTTTAGGGCCCTGGTTAAAAACACAAAACCAAGCCAGGCTTTTAGGGTTGCTGCAGAGGAAAACCACCACTCCTCGACAATGAATATTTTACCTTACTACCGGCAGTCCAGCAGCATTTAGTGACCACAGGCAGTGTTAAGTGATCCTGACCAGAGGCGAAAGGGGCACTTAACAAATGATGATGCCCACTATCTATCAGTGCTCTGGGCTGCCACTGCTGCCTGAGAGCTGCCTGGTGGCTGGAGCCAGACCACTCTACGCCCACCACTGACCTGCCAACTAACCACACACTCCACAGCCTACAGCAAACACACCTCCACTTCCTGCTGGAGGAGGGACTCTCGTCATCAATCAAACGACAGTTGCCACTCTGGTGGCTAGGCTGAACCTCTGACCCCGACCATCAGTACAGCAAAGACCCATGCCTGACCTATTTATGAGACCTTGTACAGTATAGATAAGCAGAAGCGTTTTCAGACATTAAAGCCAAATTCATGCTTCTCCTTCGAAGCCATGCCGTACCCTTCACGTAGACGTGTACCCTTCACAGAGCTCCACGCCGTACCTTGACGTGCACTTCCCTAAACGTTTAACTACAGGCCGAGGCGACGCAGACCGCAAGAGCTGTGATTGTTCCACTTGGTAGCGTTACATCTCTGGCATACTCCATTTTTTTATTAAGTTGAAGGAACGAACACGGACGATGTCTTTCTTTGCTTCGTTGCAGTTCTTTGAGAAGAGTAATTGCTCTTCAACATCAGCTCCGACTCCAACACAAGTCGCTGAGTAACACTCACCATTGAACCAAGGTTAACAGAGACGACAGAGACTTTGTAAATAAGCGGACCAGAAACCGGAAGACACCCTACATCAGCTAAGAAACTCTATGCTCTATCGCATCTCACACACACCTACCTGCACAAAAGGATCAGGCTGGTCTCATCACAATTTCGTAGGAAATGCTACTAAAAGTAATGCACCAGAATTCGTATGAATTCCAATAAAATGGCAATCAGGAGGCTGGGGACACGTGACCTTTTTCTCTTGGGTTTTCTTCACACCCAAATAAAGGTTGATTTGAGGTTACCTTAGCCACCAACCACTACCGCCGACCTTTGCACGACAGCAGCAAATAAAATCTGGACATACAGTAATTCCTCAATTTGTAGAAAATTCAGCTTGTCAAGCCGACATGATTAAAGCAGAGGCAAATCAAATCTGTTGCGCGTGGTTGCATCGTACAATATCGGCCTGTGTGATGCTGCGAACAGACAGGACAGCCAGTGATAACTCTTGGCTGATGGATTTTCCACCCAGTGGGACTTCCAGTGGGAGCTAATTGTTGATTGGGAGTGTGCTAGATGCCCTCAGACCACTCTGATGGTTTCACATGACACTATAACCGTCAGGGGTCCCCTGGGGCCCCAGGTGCGGTGGGTGCAGTGTACATGTGAAATGATGCTTATCACCGATAGGCCTCAGAAATAGCTTAATGTTTTGAATGCTCCGTTGTTTCTATGCACAGAGCTGTACAGTTGTGTAGATACACTAGATTTCCTGCTTAATTCTGAAAACAGCATTTTACATCATATATGCTGTTGTATGAAGTATGATTCCAAGAAAAGGGAACCAAATAAACAGAATAAGAGTAATTTTACTGGAAATAAAACAGAGCGAATAGAGAAGGAAGGAAGACGGCAACAGAACACCTCACTTTTCCTCTAGCCCTGGCCTGAGTAGCAGCCAAAGACGCAGCATGAGCAGACCAAGTAGTGAGTGAGGGGAAAAGGGAAGAAAAAAAAAGGAGAAAGTAGCCAGCAGGCCCTCTGTGTGGTCCTCCTTGTGAGCGTGTTCTGTTTAACTCTCACCAAAGGGTTTAAAGTGTTACAAGTGCATTAGTGCCGTGGGTCACGCCTTTGCTTGGCTAACCTCTGACCCCCAGCCTCTCCAGCAGCTCCAAGCGGGAGAGTGAGCTCATGTTGAGGGGTAAGGCCCCAGTGTTTAGAGAGGGGAAGTGTGTGTTTGTGTGTGTGTGTTTGTGTGTGTGTGTTTGTGTGTGTGTGTGTGTGTGTGTGTGTGTGTGTGTGTGTGCGCGTGGCTGTGCAGGAGAGAAGGCTGGGCGGCGGATTGTAATGATCTCCTCATGGATCTTTAATGGCTCCGCTCCGTTAGTGTTAGTGTTCGCACCAGGGGGACACTGAATGATTCAGTAGCCTAAAACTGTGATCACACAGAGACATGCTCACACACGCACACAAAGAATTTACAAGAGTGCACTTGTGTACACATCAGTGTCACCTGGAAACTGAACCATGCATTCATCAATTATCTAATCAGCCAATCAGGTAGAAGCAACGCAGTGCATCAAATGCAGATACACTGTGCAGTCACATGATCCTCGGAAAGTCCCATTTACCAAGCTGTTGTTTCGACTTTTGTGTGTTCATGTGCCTTGAAGTCGGAATGTTAATACAACATGTACTCTGTTACTTGAATGAAATGTAGTAATGTGTTAAGATCAGTTAAACAACACTGTGATGGCTCTTTAGAATATATTCATAAAAACATGGGGATCAGGTGGGACAGGATTATAAATTATTTTAAATGTACTTACGTTAATCATGCACGTGAAACATGAATCATACAGTTTGCGAGTAAAAAGACATTTCATCAGTTCATATTAGAAGCTAGATTGTAAAATTATGTTCATTCAATTAATAATTGAAGTGGAGAAGTGGAGTACACTGAAGAGTTGTATGATCCTCATTCTCCATGTATCGGTAATATAGACTGGAGCCAAATGTAAAAGGGATGATTAAAATATAGTGTGTGTCCATATCTAAGGCTGTTTTGAAAGCAACATGTTGTCAGCCGTCATCACTTCGAAAAACCTTTTCATAAGATATGAACATGATGAAGTGTCACAGTTTGTCACATTGTTTTTCAGTGGTTTACTACACGTGTGTGTGCATGTGTGTTCAAAGTGACCATGCCATCTAGTGGTGCTGCAGCCACAGGTCTATCTTATCATGGGATATGCTTACACTCACCCTTCACACAAAGTCCCTAACAAACGGCACAACATTCAGTATAGATGAAGGTAAAGTCCTCTGACAGGCCTCAGAGTTGATAGCAGGCGTTTCAATGCTTGAGCAAAGTTTACAACGTGAGCAATCAGAGCTGTGACGATCCCGCTTGTTTCCTCCTCTGCCCTTGATCCCCAAAACAAAACGTCTCACACATATGAAAACACTGTTGGGACTCACGGACCATAACCCCCCTTGTAAAAAGCACAGTTTGAACACTCCAGGCCTGCGCTTTAGTATGAAGCAGACAGTCAAGACTACTTTGGACTTTTTGGTTGTGACCTCGCTGATTCGTTAGGCTCATTCCACATGAACCCTGTCTGCAACATGGATAATCAATAACAAGCGTTGCTGTCCCTGTTGCACTTTACAATGATACATGTGTTTACATGTGTAGCAGACACTCATGCCTTCCTTTTTACATCGGCATACACATGCCCAGTGTACACGAGTGATCACATGGTATGTGTTTCAGGCCTTTTAGTGTGGATCTGGATTAAAATTGATACGGAGCCAAAACTTTCTATTTTTTTATGTTGAAAACCCTATTTTCAAACTAAAACGTCGCCAGCACCATTTCCAAACATTTCCTACTTAGCGTAGTAGTATGGATGTAGCATTGCAGCTTCTTATGCGGCGCTGGACTACCTGAGTTAACTGTGGACAGTATGGGGACGCAGGTTATCCCCATTGTCTGGGCCTCACAACCTGCACCAGATGCCTGACCTTTATTAGTCAGGCCGCAGTGGACTCACAGCTGCTAATTCTGCCGTGCTCACCAGAGAGGTGACCCACCATTATTTTTAATGAGCAAGCTGTCGGGATGTTGAGAGCCCCGAATCTCTCACTCTCTCTCTCTCTCTCTCTCTCTCTCTATCACTCAGCGTGTTTCCAGCTACACCAACACAATATATATATGAAACCATATGTTTCAGAGTTTCATAACTCACATATCTCGCAGGTTAATTATGTGCGGTAAAGCCTTGAGTCTACTCTGCATGGTTTTAAGTATAAGGCTGCTTTCATGACGCAGCTCACTGTAGCATAGATGCAGCATTGTCTCCCTACAGTGCTGTCTGTGTTGAGGCAGCCCTCACTGTTCAGTATCAGCAGCCGAAGCAGTGGGGAAGTTTAGTTTTCTGTGTATAACACTATAAGCCCTGATTGGACGTGTCACTGATGGCTGATGGGGGGTCCCCGGGCACCAAATGACCCATCACCTCCCCGGGTGAGCTTCATCTGTCTCTCTCTCTCTCGTTCACTCCCGTGTTCCCTCTTCTTCTCCTTCTTCAGCCCCTTAAGAGGCCCGCTGCCGTTTTCGCTGTAGACCCAGGGGTCAGATGGAAAACATACACTCATAAACAGCATCTATTATTCATGCCTTACAGCCTCAGCGATCCACTCACAGCACGCACTGGCTACAGCAGCTGTCCAGCCACTCTGGTCGCTGACAAACAGATCGGATCAGTCTGAAGGCAACATGTTCACAAGTACATTCAAGTTAATATATGGCTGCTTTTAACCAACTGCAGTTATCGCTTCAGCTCACTGAGATAAACACATCTGCCTTGCATCTGTGTTCAATACGAGGCAGTCCTCCACGCTCCTGTCAGGGAGTACATTTTCATAGAGCTGATGATCATCACTTCTTGTAAATACACTGTTTGTACTGTTGCCGTTTTCTAATCAACTGGCTCAAAACATTGGTCACAAAAAATGAGTCATTTGAGTATTGTGAAGTCCTCTGTTGATAACTAACAGGGCAATTAAGACTTTTCCTGCACAGTGATTGTGTCATTTGACGATCTTTAGTAGTTTTGTGTGGGCCCGACTTGGCCCAGAGTTGACAGTGTGTTAGTGTACTAATCCATTAGGGCCCCCAAAGGCCCTGTGATTGCAAACACGGCTAATACACACATTGGTGCTTTTCTTTAGAGAGTTTTGCTGATGGTATCCATGGCAGCTTGGGTGGGTTTGGTGTGTGCGTGTGTGACTGCTAGAGGTGGAAGGGTGTGGCAGATGGATATTTGTGCGTGTTTGTGCACTTGGGGTCTGGCAGCTCGTAATGCTTTTCGTTGTGGTCAGAGAAGAGAGGGAGGGATGCTCGCCTCTCCTTTGACACCCCCCTCCCTCACCGGCCTCCGCAGGCTCCTGCAGCATCCCCCCTGTTTCTTCTCCCAACCTTCACAGCGAGCTCAGCGGTAAGCGACTGCCGCTAACGACCTCTAATGATTTTAATCGTCGCAATCAGGCACATGGAGTCATGAATCTGTGGACGAGAGACAAGACAGACAGAAAGGGAGAAGAGTTTTCTTTGGCGGGGCGGTGGAGCAACAGAAGGATGGTCATGTGGAGTGTAGGAGCCTGGCACAATTACCTCCAGAGTCCACGGGAACATGACTCCATACTCGAAAGCAGGGAGACGCAGAATGGGAGCGCCATTCTGGCTCAAGTGGGCTTGATTTGTTGGCTGACTGCTACAGCATCTGTAAGAGGAGAATCTTCAGTCTTCATGGTGTAATTTGACAGCCAGTTTCCAACTCATCGCTGTAACCCTGCGTGGGGACTGGTGAGGATTTCACTGCCTTGATGATGATTTCAAGGTTTGGGCCAGGGTTCGTTGACAGAGGGAGAGATAGAGGTTGGAGATAGAAACAGAAGGAGGCTGAGTTTGTGGTCTGCAGATTTAAATGAAGCAAGAAGACTTATTTGCTTCTGTCTGTGAACCATCAGTAACACCTTCATCCCAAAAAATACAAAAAAAAATAACTAAATATACTCATCCCTGCCTACAGACATTCTTCTTTCACTTTTCACTTCTCCCAAAACCCTCAAAATAACAGTACATCCACATCCTCCCTTATGATAAAAATATAACTTGCAACATTGACTGAATCTCAGTGGAGCTCCACGTTGGGAACACAGTGAGGTTGTTTGCGGCCGCCAATGGAGCCAAAGACGAGGGGGAGTTGAGGGAGGGAGGGGTGATTCGAGCAGGGCCCTGCCAGAGCCGCATGAAGCAGGACCACCCAGGGTGGCGTCAGGAGCTTGGCAGGGGTTCAGGGAGGTTGGTCGGCGGGCCGGCTGGCAGCCCGTACCCGAGGCTGAGGCAGCAGGCGGCAGCAGGCACTCTGAGGCCCTGCCAGAGTGGACGGAGATATTCAGCTGTGCCCACAAAGGCCACTTCAGCCTCCCACAGCAGAGCCACAGTGATAGGGAGTGTGTGTGTGTGTGTGTGTGGGTGTGTGTTTGTACGTCCGTCCATGTAGGTCGGGTAGAGTCTGGGGCAAGTTAGGGAGATATTTTTAGGATCTAGTTTCCCCGAGTTATGAGAGACCTCCCATATGGAAATGAAGAGGTTAAACCAGAAAATGTTTATTCATGAGAAGTCCGCACATCAGCAGTCTAGTATCTATCTTAAGATGTTCTGGCTCAACTAAAGAGTACAGTACATTACTTGAACATATACTTTAGAGAACGCTGTGCTTCATTGCTGTGCACAACTCCAGCTCCTCTCTACCGGCCACAATGGAGCACAGGCTGCAAAACAAAGACTTTCCCCTCGTGTTTATCTCTTCCATTGGGGCTGGGCATTTCATCACAGCACTTACAGCCTATAAACTCCTTGACAAATCAAATCAGTATTTAGCTTCTCTCAGCAGTTTACTACCTTGCTGCCAAAGTATCGTTTATCAGCCTGTAATTCACTTTACTAGGTAAATTCACTATGGCAGGTCTGCTGCATCTGTTTGCCGCAGAGGATGTTGGAGGACAGGGGATGCACGGCTTTTAAACTCTTCTTTTAAATTATTCCTTTATTTAATTTTAGTTGTTGTTCAAATCACAACTCACAAAAACTGCAAACAAACAGAGAGCGAAGAGTGTTGCTGTTCTCAAGTCATCACTGTGAATGTTCCCTTCTCCTCTTCCTGTCTTTTTCCCATGGGAGGAACCAGTGTGCATCAGGCCTGATTCCATTTAAAGCTTATGAAACTTTCTCTAAAACAGAATAATATTTGCTGTCAAGCTTTTATTAAATTATGCCAGCAGAGTGGGAAAAAAGGAGGGTGTGTAGGCCCCAGAAGGACTTATCTTTGTTTACAGGATTCACTTCACTCACTGTGTTACTCAAATGTTTTCGGCTGCTTACAGATAAAACAATTATTGTTCAGATACAGAGTATCAGTATAACCAGTGTTATTCATCCATATCAGTAAGAACGTATCCTTCATGTTCTTCATTATTCTAACACAAACTTGATCAAAAACATTTTGCTCCACTGAGACATATAAATCCTGTGGAATCTGTGTAAATGTCACACAAACCATAATGTCAGAACCATTAGTGTCACACACACTCATGGGAGGTGATTTATTGTTTTTTATAAAGATCAGCATTTTCTTGTTTGCGCAAAAAAAATCAATTATTAATTTTATTGTGGGGGGGGGTATAAGACTTCATGGAACAAAAAAGAACTGAAGACAAATGTAGAATTTATTTTCTCTTGATGCACCACAGTTAACAGTAATATAATATTTAAGTTACAAATATGTTTATATTACATATTTGAATTAAGCAATATTCTTGATATAATTCATATTTACAGATGTTTATTATATATAATATTTATTAGAATCAAGCTTCATTAGCCTTTGAATTAATGAATATAATTATTAAGAGAAAGCATATTTTATATTTTTTTGTTTTAGCTTATATTATACTTATACTTCTCTTGCATACAGTAACTAAACAGTGATTTTACATTATTAGTTTAAAAGTATTAATAATGGCCTCCGTTGGTGTTTTGTGTGTCTGTTTTATATTGTTTTTTACGCCATAGTTTAATACGTTCTGTCAGTTTTTTCTTAGAGATGTACCATGTAGCGTGTTCCACTAAAACACACAGCTCCTCTCTAGGTGCTGATTAACCTGTGCATTCATGGCTGTGGAAGAACAAAGGGAGAAAGTGGCAGTGGGCAGCCTCCTCCTTCCTGAGCTGGCACACGGCTCTTCCTGCTCCCGCATCTTGTTTGAGTTTGAGTGCAGCTCATGCGGGGCATGGCAGGTGTTTGACTGATCTCCATAGCTTATTTCCCCAGGCCGTTTATCACTGTCATGACCACTGCCCCGAATCAAACTCCCCCCCACCCCAGTCTCTCAGCCTCCAGCAGCCAGCTTCTCTCTTAAAGATTAACAGATCTGCCTCAGCTTTCAGACACACTCAAACGTAGCGGCCCGTGTCACACCCCACTGCTCCCTGCTTTCTATTTTTCCTATGCCCATCTTTCACTTGCTTGAATCTGTGCACCTCATCACTTGTGTTGCTCTTCACTTGCCTCATGCTGTTCCCCATTCTCCCCCTGTCAGCTTACCGGTTCCGTCCCCTGTCCGTCAGCGCAGATAAATCGGCCCAATCTTTCCCCTTTGCCCCCCTCTACGACACATTTGCAATTAATTTATTTTGCCTTGGCTTCCTCTAGCCGTGCCTCTCCTTCCCCTTGATCCAGAGTGGAGCGGTCTGGAAGTGATTTTGACGCTTTAGTTGTAGCGTGCAGCTGCCTATTGGGGACATTTTGCACTCCCTGACTTTTTATTACAAGGGAAATGCTATAATAGGTTGTGAGGGAAGGATCGTTTGGAAGTAAATTGCAAAAGGATTTCTTTTTCTACAACTGCAAAGCTTGTAAGCAGTGCCGTTGTAAACGCAGCAGCTGCTTGGAAAGGAAATATTGCTCTGTTTATTTGTCTTAATCGACGCTATAATCAGGTAGTGGGAAAATCCAAACGAATAATGCAGAAATGTATGTTTTTGCTTCCTATGATGCGGAAGTGGTCGGTTAAGGAAGCTGCGAAGCTGTTTAGGCGTGAGCTCTGAGGTTTTACTGTGTTACAGGCCCTCCACCCTGACACTTCTCCCCACCCTGCTCATCTCCCGCTGGCACTTCTACCAAAACACACACTGACCCTCGCGACTGCTGCCAATATTCAGCTGAGCAGGCAAATCTCTTCTGGCACCTCTGAAGAAACGATAACCACAGGTCAAAGATAATATAGCAGATCTCCACATCATCGTTTTTTCTGAATAATTATGCTTGTGTCAGATCGAAGCCATGTGTCTAATATCTTAAGAAACAAACCCCATGCTGTTTAAAAGAAAATGGTCTGTTATTTTAATGTACGATTTAAAAATTGCATTACTATCGTCATATGTTTTTATAAATGATAATAATTAAACCTATTTAATTGCACATTCCATGACACATTGTGTATGTGGCTTTAAAACAGTCTCAACATTTTTGGTAAATTCGTTTGCAGCAGAGACTTTTACTTTACTTCTCTCCGATAAATGTGTCACTGTGTCAGTAAACTTTATTCTCACTTGGCCCAACAGTCTTCTAAAATTATAGGAAACTGCACCAAATTTAACAGATGCATAGATATCTCTCTCCTAAATATGTCCGATTTTTTTTATCAAGATTCACCCATGACGAGAAGTTGACGGAAATTGTCCTAGAAAAAACTTCTAATTTCACAATGTTGAAGAAAAAAAGAAAGTAGTCTGACCTTCTTCACTTGTCACCAGTTTAACTTATTAAGTTTAGCTTACTCATCACTAGGAGGACTCAATTATATAGCATCTCCTGTGCTTCTGGATGAAGAATCATGTCATCAAGGTTTACTTGGATTGGGTTCAAGACTGAAAAGCTTGCATGACATGACCCTTATGAGAAATACAAATTTGTGTCAATGTCTGCACAATCTTCTATTTAGAATTTTTCCCTTTTGTGATTTTGAGGAGCAGAATTTAAAGTGCAACAGCAAACCATGAACCTTTTCCTGAAACTCTCATCAGATCCGAAATCAGGAAGATTGCCGGACAGCATACTTTGTAATTTATTTTGGAAGACTGGTTGTGCAGTCTCTTGCCTGCTCTACCTCAAATACACCTGGGCATATTTCCTGTCAGTGTTCAGTGACCCTGCGGGTTGTGTTGTTTGCCCTTCAGATGTTTAATCTGCACTCAGCGGCAGCACCTAAGCTGTTTGCTGGTAATCTGTCAAACTAAGTGAAAACCATAATTAACCTTCGGAGAGAGGCCAGACACACAGACATCAAGTTTCACACTCTTGTGCTCTGGAGTGCAATCCCTGGTTACTGACTGGATTACAAAAAAATTGATTTGAAAATAGAGCAATGTACCAATGAAACATTTTTGAGGGTCGAAAACATTGAAAAAATATCGTATTTGCACATAGGGAACAATGCAGTGTAGAAAAAGCCCTGCAGACTTTGGAAACCTCCAGCTTTGGAGACGGCGATGCTGCCATTGGTCAAACAGTTGTTTATATCGCCACCACTTTGGTCGATTTGTTACCCTCCCTCCATATTTCAAGTGCATGTGTGTGTGTTGTGAGCGTGTGTGCGCCATCCCACAGGCCCACAGCCCAGTGGTCGTCTGGCGGTTTTCGGGGGAGAATCTCCACCTCAAGTACAAAGTTGGCTAATTGCCCCCAACGGCCACACCACACACACACATACACACACACACAAACACACACAAACACACACACACACAGACACACAAGTATTCTCTGTTGTTATGATGGTCGGAGGGAGGAGGGGAGGGTTAATCCTAATTGCAGTGTGTGGGAGCCTGGAGAGGAGCCAGGATTACTGGGGGCTTCTCCTTGATCCACAGAGATGCTGATGGTAATGCTCCCTGCCCATACCAACCCCACGCAGCTGCCGGCACCATATACGCATATATGCATCAGCAGCAATGCCACTCCCATGCACACATGCAGCGGAGTACAGTTTCACGAACACAGCAGCCCATAAGTATAGGTTCTGTGTGCTGAATCACCAGGGCTGGTGATTCACTTCTCCCTGTGCAACCTTAGCCTTGCTCTCCGAGTGTGTGTGAGGCCGGGGCCCTTACGTCAGGGCTGCTGCGCTGCTGTTTATGTCTGCCGCCATGTGCGCAGGCTGCGCCCCCAGCTGACGCACTACCACCTCAGTGGGGTTAACCCAGTCAACAATGGGAGACGCTTTTGGCCCTCAGAACACTGTCTGCTCATTCATTGTTACATTGCAGGCTAATATCTTAACATTGAGAGCAGCCAAAATGTGTATTTCTACTTATATTGTAAAGCAGGATATGTAGGCCATGAAATAAACTGATTGTAGTAGTTATACATTTTCTTTGATTAATTGATTTCTTGCCAACAGCTAGATCATACAATTGATAATACTCCCATAGCTTTATATGAAGCAGTGGAGATAAGTGCCTCAGATTGCATAAGGACTGGAGCTATAGGTTATTGGGACCATGCCTTGACTGTAGGTTATACAAATATGCATGTCCACTTCCTCCCAGTATCCAGAAACAAAGATAAAGTACCCTGCATACAAACACAGACATCTTGCATATTAAGTGCCAGAGTCTACACAAAAGCAAATTGGAGGATATTTATGGATACCCACGCTCGACCAATTATGAGTCAGTCTCAGCTGCCAATCATGATGTTTCATCTCGTTTTTATTTTTTAAAATAACTAAATAAAAGAACTACTTAAAGTGAAAGAAACCATCTTTGAGAATTTGATTAAATACTGTTCACACCGCCATACATGTGTATGGAAACAGGTCTGTCTTGAAAGGTTTCTCCCTCATAGCACGGAGCCTCAAGCCAGATCTTTTATGCCGTGTCAGGCCTCTCCACCACTACAATGGCTGTTGTGTGAGAAGCCGCAGGCCTGCCCTCCTCCCTTAACAAAATCATGTCAAAAAGCAATTAATATCTTAATACCTCCATCAGCGCCAACCACCAAGCCGCCAAAAGGCCTGGACTCTTTTGTTTTTTCCGCCTCGGTGTCGGCTGCCGCGCCGCTCTTGCCTGGCCCGTGGTTTCCTCGGTTTCATTTCCCAGTGCCCCGGTGGTCAGCTGTGGTTTTCCAGGGGGCACAGGGTAGGACGTTGTGGGCAGGAAGGTCCTCCACTCTTCCCGAGCATTAAGTACTATACTCTCCAGGCCTGAGAGCTCCAGTGGTCACAGCCCTGGACCCATCTAATGCAGCGGCCTACGGATCTGACCTGACCAGACACACTCATCCACTCATTCCATCCATTAAGGACACACCAGGGTAATGGTGGACACCTCTGATTATTCGATCCCTGGGGATATTTACTGTCTTCAACTGGGTGTTTTCATATTTATTTGCATGCTGAAACAGTTTATAAAGACTTTGCCCAGCAGCGCTGCTCTGTGATTCATAGTTGTTGTGTCTAGAGCGAGAAATACTTTTGTATGTTTTTCTTGCAGCTCAAGGCATGTCCTAAAATGATTAATGATGTTGTTTCTTATGTTCTTAAGCCACGTAAGTAAAAAATGCTGACACAGGCATTTGTTTTGTCTTTGCATAGCTTATACAAGCTTATATTGCACAAGCATTGGCCAGGTAATATTAACCACACGTTTTCTTCTCATATCACTGAACCTGACTTAAGTGTCTCTCATCCAGACACACTGCGAACACAATACCTGGTCCCAGTTAGGTGTTTCTTTCATGGCTCTCACTCGTCAAAGGGAAGAAAAAAAAGATGGGTTTTGACTTCTGAGCCATGGCTCCACAATATTTGGTTTCTCTACATTTTCATTCATTTCTCTTGGCAGGCACGACCAGTAACTGGTGGAAGGTCTTGGCAGAACATGCGATAAAAGCTCATGATTAAAGGGACTAAAATAAGTACTGTATATAAGTCATGTATCCATTAACCACTGAGAGGAGAAACAGAGAGGGCAAAAAAAATTGTTTCTTTTCAAGCCCTGCCTGGCCAGTTAGTCTATATTATGAACGTATAATATATTCATTCTCATCTCTCTCTGTCCCCTCTCTGTTTCTCTTTGCTCGATTGCACCTTCTCATTGGGAGGCTATTTGTGTCCTCTCTGGGTTATGAATTTTTGTGATGCATGTGCTATATGATCAGAATGGTGGACTTGCTTCACTCATACACACAGTTTATGTAGTGCGTGTACATTTACACGCCGAACTGTCCAGGGTCATCGTTTCCCAGCCAGCAAGCCCACACACCTTGGCCGGCAGGGTGGTGGGGCCTTTGAGTACACTGTAGTGGTTTGGCCCCGGGCCCCTGCCTGGCTCGACTGCCAGCATCTGTGCTTTCGCTCCTCTGTGATTTTCGCTCCTCTGGACGGTCTGCCTCGCAGTGCTGTCAGGGACCTGACTCTACAGCTTTCCTCTACCTCCACACAGCAGCTCAATAGCAGCTGTACAAACACATATACATTAAACCAGGCCTGTATTAATGACTTTATGTTGGAGCCCCTCTGCAGCAGCGGGTCTGATATTCTACAAATTTGTAGCGGTTGTTGTAATGATGGTGGTCTTATGCATAGAAATGCTGATGTCGGCGGACACCTTTAAGGGTACTCACTGGTGGTGGGGAGTAAATGGCGTGGTACCAGCTGGACCGGGCTAGACGTCAGGAAGTGGATTTTGTGTGTAGCATAAGAGTGATTGCCTTGACTCGGACAATGGAGGTGACTTTAAACTATTGGGTTACAAGCGATTTGGCGATGGGGAGCACATTGTCTTTTTCTAATGACAGGTTTTATGATTATGGGGTCTGAATTCGACATCTGCACTGTTTTCTTCCAGAGCTTTGATGTATCTTTTGTTAAGGGATGAGACAATGAAGAGCACCAGTCGTGATTGTTGATGGTTAAAGACGAAGAGGGAGGTTGTTACAATCCATTCTGCACAACCTCTGAGTGGAGCCCATCGTAGAAAAGATTGATTTACTATTTATCCCTCTGACAGCGCAGATAGGGAAGAGTCATAATTCTGTGCACTGGGGAGATTAAATTCCTGTATCGCTGTCAGCTACATTAACTGACTTCCTGGATCTCAATTCAATTAGCGCAGCAGCATTCTCTAGCATTAATAAATCAATAGTGATGGCCTGCTGATAGGCGTGCTGCATGCAGCATGTTGGAGATGCTCTCTGTGCACATGCATACACACAAACTCATCTGTTACAGTATGTCTCTGCACTGTTCATTACTGTTCATTAATGAATCCCAGTCCTGCAGCAGTCAGAGCAGCCAGTTAGCATGTTAGCTGAAGTTTAAGTAAACTTCCACATGGCAGGATGGGACATGTTCAGATTCCAAAACACACTAACAACACAAAGCTATTGATATCACCTTGAGGAATATGAGAAAGAACAACTTCACAGAGCTATTTACCATCGTTTATGTTGCTGCTGCTGTTCGACTGCGTAATTAGGCGCTGATTTTTCCCTCAAGTCTCTTTAACTCTTCACTTACGGTTCCAGCAGGGACTCGGGCCAACATACGCTTGTGCCTGTGAGCAGAAGAAAAAGACACAAGCTATTGTTTTCCAGCCTTTAAATCTCCACAGCTGTTTGGAAACCTCTGTGACAGCCAGTGGAGAAGCGAAACCAGATCTAGAGTGCCACTGACAATGAGGGAGAGGAGGAAGAGAAGGAGGAGGAGGAGGAGGAAATACATGCTATTTCAGTTGACCTTTGTAAGCAGTTTTTGGCATTAGCAAAAATGTCAGATGGTTGGAATGAACTGTGCTTTCACATGCTAGTTGGAAGGTCCCATTTCCAAAGTTGAGACGTTGTTGTTCTGACTTTGGTGTGTATATACTTTGCTTTGAAGTTGAAATGTAGAAAAAACATGGACGATGTAAAAAAGTGTAATTTTCAAGTGTGTCCAGCGTTTAAACTCTTTGAGACCTCTTACCAATATTTGCCGAAATACCAAGTTCAAAGATAAAGGATCAGGTGAGACAGACATATAAATAATTTGAAAATGTATGGATGTTAAAAAGTCTGGTGTTAGGTGCTTGTGAGAAATGGGTAAAAGTAAATGCAAATGACGAAAGTGACATTTCATAAGTTGACATGAGTATTTGAGATCTGATTGTACAATTATGTGATTGGTTGAGGGGATGACGTCAGCAAAATTTCCGCTGCCTTTCCAAGTTGTTGCTCTGACTTGAAGTGACGTATACACAGGACTTTCTCCAGACGCTAACTCAATTTCACGATTATTTTTACAATGTGTGAATGCTTGTGAAGTAGCTTCCATATGCTCACTTTGCCCCATCATTCTTTTGGCCTGTGTCATAATCGTGAAAACGCACATATTTAGCATTTATCATCGAACGAATGTCACAATGTGCATCCCAGTATAATTTTCCAATGTGAAACTGATATTATCCAGACATGAAGTTAAACTCAACTGGATGAGCTGGAGGATTATTTCTGTCTTACCAGCCTTTACAAGCTCATCTAATAAATGCATCTGCTTTCTGTTTTCCTGCTCCTCATATCAATGTCAGGGGCACCTTGGGTAAAAGACGGGTTTCAGTACCTATGTTTGCTTAAATGATGTGTTGTGTTTCGGGTCTTTTATCATCTTCCTCATCTGTTTCTGTCACTGGCCATTAGTTAGCCGTTCTACTCACAGTTTTTCCAGTGGATACTCTCATTTCTTAGATGTTGATTTCTCCTTGATTACACCAACTGTGCGTCACTCTAGAAACTGCCAGAGGCTAATTTGGCCAGTCGGCCTGATGAGACAGTTGATAAGGGCATTGATTGGCTCTCCTTCTGAAGGAGGGAAGGATTTCATTGGGACAAAGATATGGGGGCAACGCGGCATTCATTTCAGCAATCAGTCCTTTCCCCATTTGACCAAACTCTTCCCAGAAGTCCTTCAATATGGATTACACTGCATGGTACGGAGTGGTAATTCAAGGTGAAATAAAAGTCCTCTAATCCTATTGACTGCAACATTGGGAAAAAATCTGTAATGGTTTGAGGACAGACATCAAACCAGAGGTGATTACGTGAATTATGTCTTTTCTTTTGATGCCCATATCTGCCTATTTTTACCTCAGGAAGCTGATTTGGTAGTAACGGTCTGGTGAGCGCGTCCTCAGTCAAGTCCCTGTCTCCTCCTCTTTCTGGATGCAAGCGCTGCTCCAAAAAATCATAGGCCTTCATTATCTTCAGTCAGGCAATTTTGGGAACATAATACTGTCTCTGGATTGGAGAGCTTGCCCCCATCAGGGCTGGGGCCTGATCAAACCACTTGCACCAGGAAAGGGGAGTTAAAGAGAAGCACACCCGCCAGTCGGTTCATCTCCCTTCAAAGGCATATGGTGCAAATTTGATCAAAAGTGTAGGGGGGAGGAATTGAGGGGCCATTCACGTCGCTGATGTGAAAAATAAGGCCAGGCTGTAAAAAACCAAATCAAACCACGGTCGGCTCTCTGGGAGTGATTAGCCCAAAGAAGAACCAGCTGCTGCGTCGTCAGCCGCATCTCAATCTCGTCCGTGCACTGGCAGCCTGCTGGCTGGGCAGGGCAGAGGGAGAGAGGGGGGGAAACAAGTGCTCATCCCTTCATCTGTCCCAGTGGCTCCTGAGCTCTGGGGAACCACTGAAAGAGGAGACAGT
Source organism: Platichthys flesus (assembly GCF_949316205.1). Lineage (NCBI taxonomy): Eukaryota > Metazoa > Chordata > Actinopteri > Pleuronectiformes > Pleuronectidae > Platichthys > Platichthys flesus. The sequence continues at coordinate 11,863,372 of NC_084954.1, read as the reverse complement.
CCGCAAATGTTAGACGTGTGGAGAGGGAAAAACAGTACTTTGATAAGCTGCTTTCGGACATGGACTGAACTACGGATAATCTCCTGACATTCTCCAGTGGTTCTGTACGTGAGAACGTGAAAGTCAGAGTGAGAGGCTACGGCCATTCACTGTGGTGCCATACACTTAGAAAACACCAATGTAGGTGTCAAGAGAGCTTTTGGTGTCGAGAGCTGATTCCGGTGTCGAGCTGTAATCAAAACCATGATCTCCGCAGCAGAGTTAATGTGTTACGTCCTGCCTCCTGCATACTGCACCATCCCTCACCTGACTGCTTCTAAGATCTGTGTGTTGTTGTGAACGCGTGTCAGCGGAGAATGCCCAATGCTGCAGCCCGGACCCCACTGTGCGGACATTCTCCGGAGTTCATGTCTAAAAACGGCTAGGAGATGTGGAAGAAAGAACAACAAAGAGAGAGATGGCAGATAAATGAGAGTGCAAGAAGGTTACAGGTCAGCGTTAGGAGAAAGTGCAATGAGACCGGAGTGAGGATATGGGGGGCCTCCCTCACCCCCCTCTGGGATGCTAAATGGAAGAGTCCCAGTGTGTCCTTAAATATTCATGTGTAGTGTGAGTTGCAGGCCTCTCTAATGTTCACTAGTGGCCCTAGGAGACCGGACCCTCTATGTATGAGTATACACTTCATTTCAAATTACAGCCTATCGTTTAGACAAACACTTATAGATCGCTGCTTTATAGTCGCGCCATCCAGTGTTGATGAACATCAATGAGTCCTGAGCAATTCGTGTTAGAACGTAGTATCAGCTAATGATGACGGAGATTAGTGTAGAGATGACAACATTTATTTTGTTTATTTGGAGGCATCTCTTTATATTTCAGTGGCAGGAGAAACATTTCCATTCCCATTGGTTGAGTGAGCTTTAAGAGTCACTCTGGGCTACCTCCTCTTCAGAGTCCTCTAATGACAGCAGTTACTGAGATATAGCGAAAACTCCTCACCTCGTGACTCTGACTGCATCCTCATCAGGGTCCTAAAAGCCCCTTTGTCCTCCACAAGGGAGGGGTGTGAGCTGGAGGGGAGATGGTGCAGGGACCAAAGGGACTGTATATGCTGTGTCGTTTTCGCCTGGAGGTAGCAAGTGTTCGTCATCTCCATGAATCATTCAAAATACTCTACAGAGCCATACAACACCCATCTTTTCTCCCCTGTAATTCAAGGCCATCAGTCCGTTTTCGCCTATTAGCAACGCTCACACACAGTCACACCCGCGCTAATACACACACAATCAAGGTGTCACAGAGCATTAATCAATGCCATTACCAATAGAGTCACAGGAGTCAGGGCAGGGCACGACCCCCTCTCTTATCCACCAAAGCCATGTTCAGGTTCAGAGGTGAAGGTCAAGTTTCCGGAGTGACTGCCCCAGCTGCAGCTCAACCACAGAGCAGAAGGCTTCGTCCTGGGCTCCGTCTGTTTGTGCAATTTTCCCCGACCTGGGCTTTTGTCAAGGCTGCGGAACCCCAGATTGTCAATGGTCCCTCCTAGTGGCCCTTGTGGTCGCGGTCAGCAATGACCATGCTGTTGGAGAGAGAGGAGGTCACGGGACGACAAAGACCTCTCCTGTTAGCTGCAGGGAGGAGATGGGTCAGTGTGGGGAGAGAGCAGGGTGAATGATGATTGTATTGATTAGTTATTTTTCTAGTTCAAAGGAAAAAAACACATCAGTCTTGACTGTGTTAAAGCCCAAGGCCTCGCTGTATCTGGACAGTGATTGATCAGTGGAACTATTAAGCCCTTTTTGCACTGGTCAAAAAACCCACTAACACCCACTAGCATCTGGCTTTTGTCTGCAATGGGAATGGTTTCAGTCGGCATTTACTCCCGGGTCAAATGACTCTGCAGTAGACACAGGATTTTATCGTCTGCAGCTCCGATCGGCAGTGATGGAAACGTGACACCTGGATGAACATTTCTTTTACTTCTCTATTTTGTTAGTCCAGACACTGCACCTTTTTTCTTTCCTGACGTCTGACTCAAACAATCTACCGCTGTTTCAAGAAAAGTCTTCCAGAGTTTTCAGGATGGTCCATGACGGAAAACGTCTCCCGTTGAAAAAACAAGGCAATTCAGGAGCAATATTATTCTGTAGGAGAAATGGACTCTGTTTGTTATGGACTTTGGCCTCTGTAACTTAGCAGAACTTTCACTAGCACACATATGGCTCAGTCAAGAAAAGGGAGGTATCCAAAGAACATATCATTGACACCTAAAAGAACTTCTGAGCTACTCAACAATTATATCAAAATTTGCATCCATTCTTTTACCGTATAAAAGTCTGTTAATGCATCATCCAGATTTATTTGAGGAAGTGAAACAAGTGCATAGTGCATGATGTGGAGTTTTATTTATTACACCTTTAAAACATCACAACCACGAAGGGTCAATATGCATCTTTATTTTCAAGCTGGCAGGTTTCCTACACCTGAGCTGAAATAAAAGACCCAGCCATAATCGTAAAGAATAACCTTTAAATACCAACAAAAATAATAAAAGTTTGACAATTACCCCTCGAGCCCCCCCCCCGCGAGTCTCGGTCATTTTTCCTCCCTGTGCTGGTACGTATGGATGTATTCAATCAGAAGCCATTCCCACTGAAACATGCTCTTACACAGCGAGTGAGTAAACCTTTATGTAACCGCCAGTCGAGTGGGGAGTTCATTTGATGGAGAGCCCGGCCTGATTTGTTTGTGGCTCCAAAGAGGCTTATGACACGCAAGCTGCCCCTGTTCTGCTCTGATAAATGGTTCTGGTGAGAGGGAGGAAGGAGAAAAAGTGTGTGTGAGACCTCGCCAAAGACTTTGGGGTTTTTCACAGCTTAACTATATTAGGAGACAATCCCCCACAGACACACACAAACACACACAAACACACACACACACACACATGGTACACACATACATATTCAGCTATTAAATATGAATGCACATGCATATACATCGAGTCATGTGTGAATGAGCGTCTCCCTGGCACATGTCTCGCTCACACACTGGGTGGTATTCATTGAAATAAACCAGCGTGGTGATGAGGTGGGAAGCGTTTCTGTTCAGGCTCAGAGGAAAGGGTGGCTCCTCACAGTTTCACTCACTCTCCATCCTCCTGCAGAGAAAGTGTGTTGTGTGTTTGCTCGGTAGCGGGAAGCCGCTGTCTTTTTTATCCTCTCCCGGCCCGACCAGGCGGGGCTGTAATTGAACGTTACCTGTCCCACCCACCCAGCCAGTCCCCGGCAAAAAACACTGCCACAGCCGATTAGCTAACACTACAGCTATGCTAATGACCCGTGAACACACACAGGGGCCCATGTGGAATGTCTGTTCATGACAATGTGTGTGTGTGTGTGTGTGTGAGTGTGTGCGTGTGTGTTTCTGTGTGTAGGGGTCCTTCACATCTGCCTGTCTCTTTGTCTCTGTGGCTATTATGGGTAATGAGTGAGTATTACTATAGTGACCGGCTGCTGACAGGCCACACAGTATGGAACACAGTGGTCATGCAGTTGTCCTACCGACTCCCCAACAACATACACGTGCGCACACACACACACACACACACACACACACACACAGACTCAAACTCACACACAGTCGTCATGTCAAGGCTGGGCTCAGAGTGTGCCACTGGAACACACAGATTTGCTCCGGCTGATGGCAAACCACAGCAGTGGAGCCTGTGGTGGCCTGCATTTCCTTTAATATCCTGGCTAATGTACAGAGAGAAGCCAGGGCCTCTAGAAAGCCTCTGGATCCCAGCCAGACTCCCTAACCTCCTCCCGCCACACCAGTCTTATGTAATGTTTTGATCAGCACAGTCGGCAGCCTTCAGTGCGGGAGATGTAAATGTGACTCGTATCTGTCAAGGGCAACTGTGTTGTTAACTCACAAGTTGAGACCAAAGCATCCTGGGATTTTAGTGTCATTTAATTCAGGTAGGCCTTAACACAAGGATAAGATAATCCTCATCGCTGATAAAATCCTTTCTCTGGTAAAATAGAAATTAGATACATTTTCCATTAGTGTTTTAAAACTGCAGCTAAATCCCTCTGTTTATCAGAGAGACATTTCTTCATCACGTTTCTCCTTTTGACCTCCTCATCGTGGAAATATTGAGTCTTTGAGACATTTTCCATTCACTTTCAGTTGACAGAGGCTTATTTAAACTGTGCCTGTAAAACAAATCACCTTTAAGGAGAAACTTGCCCAACGAAACACCTCAGTCTCTGATAATTCAGGATTATCACTCAGTAAAAAGGAATGCTCACTTTTAATGCTCAAGTTATTGTTCATGTTAATCAAATGAAAGATAAGGTGTTAATTTGTGACTTTGAAGAGTTGAAGATATTTTGTTAGCAATTAGACAAAGCAAGTCTTATTTACCGATGTTGACCTGGCTGTTGGCTCTATTAAATTCACAACTGTACTCCAGATCTTCTATTATCTGCTTAATTTCGTATTAATGAGAGTGATAGAGATAAAGTACCCTCTTGATTATCACTGTTGTTGTTGTTATTGTTGTAATAATAATTATGAATTTCTAAACTTTTTTTAACATTTGAAACAAGGTGAAGCAAAATCTGTGACATAATCTACTAATGATGTTCACATGAATGCATTTCATCTAAAATAAATTATTAATATTACATTTTACATTTGAAAAAAACATTCAAGATCAAGCAAAAAGAGCAGTTGTGAGTATTAAAATGTTTAGTCCTTGAACATAAAATGACCCCTTAAGTATTCAAACGTAATATCCACAAAAAGCAGATTGTCCTAAATTTGTGACCCAACAGTAATTGTGTGCAGCATCAGTGAGTATTGTTCCAGAGAGGTTGCAGAGAATACCGAGATGGATATTGGAGTGAAGTGGTGGTGGGGGTGGGGGGGTAGCGAGGCCTCGACCACGCAAATTAAGCATGGCTTCTAACGCAGACCTTCATTGCAGGATTCACAGCAGCTGGGGAAACCACATCTCCTCCCATGGAGCAGAGCCAGGGCAACAGCCAGACCCGAATAAGCGTCATCTTTTTTTACACCACAAAAGAAAAAGAAAGAAAATGAGATTGAAGGAGAGAGGGAGACGGGCTGGGCGGGGGGGGGGGGGGGGTCTTGAGTGCGGCAGTTTAAAAAAAAGGAGGCTGTCTGCACGGGGGTTTGGGGCCAACGAGCTGAAGAAGGAAACCACAGGAGGATTATGAGCGAGGGCCTCTGTGTTTCAGTTAAACTTCTCCCTCTCTCTCGGAAACCGTTACATAGACTTGCTGACCCTTTCTCCTGCGTGCAGAACTTCCTGCCCCTGTCCGCCATGCAGAACCACTCACCTGCCCCGAGCCAAATCACACTTCTCAGGCAGCCTGTGGCCGTTCATGAATTACTCCACAGAGAGGTCTTCTTGCCCAGACTCACTCCCTTGCTTCCCACACTTACAGCTGGAGAGCCTCTATTTTCAGTTTTTCTACAATCTGTTGCTCTAACCTGGCAACTTTGAAATCAGCTGTCATTGACAAACGGAGTTGGCGCACCTGACAATTGCCCGTCAAACAACCCGGGACATTAACAGTTGCTTCGGGCACAACAAGAGGAAGGCTCACTCGGTGGGGAGCTGCGGCTGCTGAGTGCTGTGTTATTTCTCCCGTGCCGACATTTCCTGATGACCTTGGTCACGTGACGGGGCGGTTGCGGCCTCATCCGGTCAGGTCTGTTTTTGCGTGAGTTGTGTTTGGCCTTGACTCGCTCGCTCTACTCGACTGCCCACTGCGGCTGGTGTTAACAATGGCTAAATGTTACGGCTCGTGTGTTTTTTGTGTCAGCGCAGGATAATTGCACCCTGTCCCATGGTCATCCCTGGACCACAGCTATATGCAGTTATGTGTATTGACTTTACTTTTTTCTACCCTATGTTTTTCTTATTTGGTGTGTTTTCTTCTATTCCACTGGCTGGTGATGGCTTGTCGTTTTGGTGTGGCCTGACAGAAGTGGTTTTCTACTTGCTATGAAAACTTTAACAGCGCACAGATACTTCTCATTAATGCTGAATTATCGAGAACACGTTCATTAGTGTTTGTGTGTGTTGTAGAGGGAACAGTTGGATGGTGACCACCTACATCGTTCAGTAGACTCCCCGGCAGCCACTGCAGCTGCTCTGTGTTTGCTGGAGCCTTTGTAATTCAGCAGTTGTCATAGGAAATAAATGAAATTAACATCGCGCTGTAGCTGCCGTCATAGCTTGTTGCTGCCTGCACACATGCGCTGAGACTGTTGACGTTTCCATTTATTATTTGCTATTCATTTGTAGTTTATCAGAGAGGAGCGTGTTTTGTTAACACTGTGGCTACAGTCCAGAAGCAATGCATTTGTCCCCTCTGTTGGCGCAACATCACATTTCAACTCATCCCCTCAAATCTGGAAGATGAGACGAGCGACGAGGAGGCACATCTGCAGAGAGAGAGAGCCCCCATAATTATATCTGAAGATGTGGAGAAAAAGAAGGGGGGGGGGGGGGGGGGGTATAAAGGAATAAAATGAAGGGGGTGAAAAGAGGGGGGGGGGGGGGCACACACCAAAAAAATGCTCTGACTGTGAAATGACTGCCAGATTTCTATTTTTGCGTCTTGAAAGGCCCATGTCTCTGCCGCTGCATATGGGATGTGGGATGAGAGCTCTGGCAAATCAAAGGCGCACGGGATAAAGATCTCTGGAAGCCCGTGCTAGTAAACAGCCCCATAAAAGCGGCTTGCGGGGTGGAGCGTTAAAGGAAAACTTGAACGTCTGCCCACCTCCAATAAAGCCAGAGCTTCTGCAGGCGTCCGTTCCAGCGCCGCGCACGGTGCTGCCGGTGGTTTGGCGCTTCGTCGTTGTATCATATCCTCTCATTAAGGGCTATCAGTCATGCAGAATACTACAGTGTCTCCGACAGATTTTCCAACTTTCCCTCTTGCTTTTTTTGTGTACTCTCGTTTTATTCATCCCCCCCCCCCCCCCCCGCCCTCACTCCAGCTCTTCTCCAATTTTCCCCACTGCCTCTCAACCTACGTTAGGCACATTTCTAACACATGATTTCCACATCCGTCCTGTCATTTTCTGTAATTATTAGCCACCGCTTCTTTACAATCTTAGCCACTCCACAATTCTTTTCCCAGCAAACAAAGCCCATCCTGCAGTAGCACTTGTAGCGTTAGTGCTAGCAGCCCAAAACCCCTGAGTCAGCAGATGTGATCTGGCAATGCAGCTGCCCCATTTTTTTTTTCTTTTTGCACTTTATCACTGCCAACCATCGTTGCACACTGTGCTTATTTTTATTTTTTCCACCATCAAGGATGTAAGTGTTTGTGACATTGTGGCTAGAGGGGGTGGAGGTGTTGAGGCCAAACTATTTCATTTGAAACAACTCAAACCTGGTAGCATTCCAATGTAGCCAACCCTCCTGCAGTTTGCTCCAAAAGAGGAGAAAAAAATAGGAAATAGAAAAACATGGCTGCGAGCTCTGCGGTTGAGAAGGCTTCATGCTGTGTGGCATTTGTGTTTTTTGTTTTTTTGTTTTGGTGAGCAAAGTACTTCAAACCATAGAAACAGCCTGTACCTGAAACACTGATAACAATCAACAATCACCAGATCACTGTTTATACTGTTGTATACAGTATAAAAAGTAGACGTCTTTCAAAACACATTAAGAATGAAGTTTTGAGAGATGAGCCTGTATTGGCCTCTGCTCAGGAGATAGAGCGGGTCCTCCACTAACCAGAGGGTTGGCGTTTTGATCCTCGTCTCTCCCATTCTGTGTGCCGAAGTGTCCTTGGGCAAGACACTAAACCCCAAATTGCCCCTAACGGCTGTGCCATCAGTATATGAGTGACATATGATAGAGAAAGTGCTGCACATGTACTCTATGAATGTGTATGTGAATGGTAAAAACTGAAATGTAAGACTAGAAAAGCACCAGATAAATACAGACCATTTACCATGGGGTGATAACGCTCTAATAATACTGTGCTTTGTGTTTGCTGAAGACAGTATCTCCCAACAAAGGGCCTCCTGTGTGAAGGCAGACAGCGGCAGTGCCCTCCAGTGGTGGTTAGCAGTGGGGAAAAAGGGCCCTTCGGAGCCGCACAGCTTTACATGCATTCCGCCTGGGTTTTAGTCAAGGGCTCCTGGCTGACAAAGGCACACACAGCAGTTTAAAAAAAAAAATCTGTTTCCACCACAGTCTAAGGAATGTTTATCAGTGGTAAGCACACTGCCCTGGAAGCATATGGTGTGGTTTCACTGCTTTGGGTGCACAAGAGGTGAACTTAAGGAAAAGTCGTATGATCACAGAAGAACTAACCGATGGTTGAACATGTGAGTTTCGAGTAGTAAATGCTGCTTAGCTCCATTTTTAACCTTTTTATCAGAGCAAATCCTTGGAAAGAAAGAATTACTTTATAATGTTTTATTTCCACGCCTCCCTTTTAAGTGGGTTTCACTCACACAATTTCTCATGAATGCACACACACACACACACACAGTCGTGTCTCTGTGATTTCAGAGGATATTACAATTATTTACATTGATTTCCTACTTACTTTAGCCTTAACCAAAATTAACACTTGTCTAATCTGAACATGAACCTAAACCTGTAACCCTAAAATGCGTCTTCATGTTAAAATGTGTGTAAACAGATTTAGGTTCCCACCACAAGAGTGATACATGACAGACACACACACACACACACACCATTCATTATAGACAGCCTATCCTTATCCTTAATCTTAACCATGAATATTGGGACTAAGCTTGGTCCCAATGAGGTCTACTGGTCCTGACAAGTAGTTTTTATTCTGGAAAAGCTCCTAAAGAGGCAACAAAATCAAGGACACTTGGGTGTGTCTTGTAGGTAACTGCACGATAAGACAGAAGGTGGCAAGTAGGGCATTTGGTCACCACAAACAGCCACACTCAACCTAGACCTTTTCTGGGACTCAATTTGCAGAGGGCACTCCCTGAGCATAATGGGATACAAATTGGCACGTTATCTTTGTGGCACTTCCTTTGACACTTTGGTGTTGTCATTATATGATTATAGTGATTGTTTTTTTTTTCTACACAATGCAGCCCAAATGTGGTAGAGAAGGTATATAAGTTTGTTTGCTCAACGGACAACATACTTACCGTAAGAACAGTTTGGTACTTGTGCTTGATAGAATTAATGGGACTCTTAGGCCTTGGTGGAGTTGTGCGCTCTACAGAGTGCATGCTATTCCATGTCGAGATTATATTATATGGGTATAGTATTGGATTGCATTACACAGTATCACAGGAGCCAGCGCAGCAAATCGCGATTTATATGAACCTTTTCACCCCCTACCACATATGTCACATTTTACTGACAGAATTACCCAGAATTTGAAATAACATAAATTATCCGATGACTTTCTTTCAAAAAGACTCTTAACTACAATTTCACTTCACACACACACACACACACACACACACACACACAGGCTCCTTGTCTCTGTCAGCGAGGCTTCCACTGCGCTATACTTTAATGACCTTCTCCCCAGTTGGTCTCGTTAACTTCTCCTTAGGACAAATTAGGAGGTGTTACACGTGTCAGGGGTCAATCTACAGCTCTAATGGCAATATGCAGTGCCCCCTTTACCCCAAATTCACAGCACATGTTCACATCATTGCAACCCTAAAAGGTGTTAACTCAAAGTTCACCACCTCATTTAAAATCCTGCTTATACTGCCACGGCTGAGTCCAGCTGAGTCACTGGCAAACAGAAAAGAAGCAGACTGGAGTTTCTGCAGCGCGCTGAAACCTTGTTGGCTGATGCTGCTGCTTTGTGACAGACAGCTGTTTTTCTTTGGACTGGATAAATAGGACCTTAGGATAGCTGGATATACAATACAGGGAAGTTTGGTATTATGCAGTCATGCAATAGCTGGCCAGTTTTATGTGGATGCAGTGGATGTAGAGATGTGAGGGAATTCTGGTCGGTTTCTTTATTTTGGTGATATGCCACACGTCACCGGTTGATATTTTGTATATATTAAAATATTTTTAGCCCAGAAGTACACTTTGCTTTGGGCTATATGGTAATAAAATAGTAACGCATGCATAAAGGTTTCATCAAAGGCAGTATTGTACACAGGATGAATATTCCTCTCACTTGGGTTTCCAATTTACTGCAAGGAAAATCTTTTTATTCTTTCTAATTTCATTGATTTGCTTCACATTGATAAATATGCATTCATTTCTGGTGGTTCCAAACTTTTCCAATATGAATCAAATCAAATGCATAGTTGCTGCTTTACTCTGCAGATAATTAGTGATATCAGAGCCCACCGGATGGGATTCATATAACACCCCATGCACTCCCTGGAACAAATGCACTTGATTATTTTGGTCTGCACCCCGTGATTTCTCGAGTGTAAGTGTAAATTACATGTCGCTAGCATTAAATATTAAACCCAATGGAGTTTTAATAATTGATGGTATCACTTCTTCTGCCACGGTGGCCGAGGAGCTGGCCTAGAGAAGCCCCCTTCTCTGCATTAAGCTTTTCTTGAGGTTACAGACTGTGGCCACCATATCCATCTATTTCTTTTTAGCCGGGCTGATGGATGATCGCAGGAAGTTCATAAAAAGTAAAAGCCCCCCCCTCTCTCTCTTCCTACTGGAACGGCATCATCTTGGGCAGGGAATGGCAGAATGCTGAGTGGATGTAAGTGCTTCTTCAACCACAACTAAGTATCTTTCTGTGGACCTGAGGACTCTCAAGCTGTGGGCAGGATGGGTATAATGATTGGTTTGGAGCAAAGAATGGTGTGTGTATATGTGTGTGTTTGTGAGCATGTGTGTGGACACAGTGGTACAGGGTAGGTTACCCACACGGTCTCCAAAGCCTGTCAGCTGTTCCCTCTGCCCCTAAAAGTGGTGTGTTTGGGGTGGCTCTGGCATCTCAAAGTGCTACCACCTCAAAAGTTTATTCAATAAATGGACAGCCATAATTATTGTGACGATAAAAGCGCAAAACCACTGATGGAATTTGATGGTATATGACTTCCCCAACATAACCCGGCGAAAACATGCTCAGCAAAACTGTGTTTTATTGAATAAGGCTAAATGGAGCATCTGCTCATTGTCAAAATGCTTTAAACTGTCCAATCGTGTGCTTTACTACAGTGCAGCATACGGTAGTGCAGGGAGCTGTAAAAGTCTCCCCCTATACAGATCAACAGTCTCTCTCTCTAGCACACTTAGCTCCCCCTGGCAGTAATCAATACAGCTTAATAATAACCTATAATCAGTCTCGTCACATTGGGAGTGATGGTGACTGATAGGCCTTTGCTGTCCGCCTGGCGCTACTGCTGACACTAATGCACCGACTGTCTATGTACGGCTGTTTATTACTCAATAAGGACATTTGCAAAAATCAATAATGAATGCTGCGCCTTTAACTCTGCCTGCATGCACGGAGGAGGCAGAGAAAACAACATGTAAACAACAAAGAGTCTTGTCGAGAGAGTTTTTACAAAAACTGGTGAAGTTACTTGTTTGAATGGTCTGTGCTTTTAATCAAACTAGCATCAGTCATTTTTTTAAGCTGTCACTATAGTCACGGAATCAATCACCTACTCACAGCTGCACCAACCAGTATTTGTGAACGATGTCTAAAATTATTATGTATTAAATGGCAAATAGTTTTTAATAGTGTTGATGCCTGGGGGTTCACCACTTTAATGTTTTGATTCCCCGCATAGACTGTATAAGATGGACAACATGACTGTTCCTTAAAAGTGGAGCCAGGCGTTTTGATCGCCTCCTGGTGGCCGGCTGCAGTATACATCATAAATCCTGCCTCCACCATGTAAACTAAAGGGACATGGACCAAACATGAAAATTAATGAATTCTGTCATTTCAGGGAGGATCAGGTACTTACATAACTAGTGTGTTTGGTTTTAATTAGTTAATTGATGCTTTATGTGGTGAAATGATTAGCAGCTAAGACGTACTGCTGTACATTGGCCCAAATGGTGACAGACAATTTAGCGGCTAACTAACGTTGTGCAGTGTTTTGCTGCTAAAGAGCCAGAGTTAATGGAAAGCAAAACAGCTCTAAAACAAGAGCGGATGTTAGACTTACATTCATCAGGTGGACAGAAATTGCATTGAAGCAGCCAAAAAAAATAATGAATGCCAGTTTAAGTACAGTAGTAACACCAAACGTGTAGATATGGGAGCAGGATTTAACGTTTCAATGGTCGAAAAAGCTAGTTTGAGCTTTTTATGTGATATGATCTACACAGTAAGTTAATCATATCTTTTGTATGTCAAATACATGTGGTGGAATGAAAAAGTGCCATCAGTTCTTCTGAAGGGTAATGAAAAAAATGAAGTAGCAACAAATTGAAATAACTGATTGAAGCAGAGTGAGTCTCAGAGAGAAAAGTTAGAGGGGCAGAGAGCTGTTTAAAGCGCTAGCAGCCTTGTTATACTTCTTCACAAAGCTTTTCAAATATCCTGCTTTTATACGCGAACATTGATGTCTCAGGTTATGAACACTAAATGTTGTGGATCCATAAATTTGCTGTGTGCACTGAGGTGGCCTTCCCTCTCAATAGAGGACCATTTCACATGGTCAGAGCACTTTGATTCTGGCCAGTGAAAGGTCCTTTTCAGCCACATTCTCACTTTCAAACAGCAACGGCGACAGAAAAGCGGCTCTTCAGACCTTAGAAAATATTTTCGGAAACCAAAATAGCCTGGCACTTATGAGAGAGAGAGAGAGAGCGCGATGGAAAGAGAGCAACAGGGAATGACATTTTTTTTCAATGTAACTGGAAAGGCGACAGGCAATATATCTGCCAGTTGAAATCTCATTGGTCAAGTTCATTTTTTTCCTTCACACCACATCTTAGAAACCCAAGGAATCTTCTGTCCTGCTCGCTCCACCGTCTGATGGCTCTGTGTTAACATTTGCCTCCAGAGTAGTCAGGGCGGGGTAGGGGGCTGGCGGAGAGCTGATGACTCTAAAAGCGGCTGAGGTTTCCTCAGCTCCTGTTTGGGCAAACCGAGACCATCCTGTGCTGAGCACAGCCCGACACTGGAAGTTACCCAGCTACACAGAGGAGACGCCCCGTCGTCTGCCCGTCTATGTCAAAATATTTGTTCCGCGTGGATGATGTTGTGTTAGTGTGTGTGTGTGTGTGTGTGTGTGCTGGTGTGTGTGTGTGTGTGTTTGTGTGTGTGTGTGTGAGTGTGTGTCTGTGTGTGGTAAGTGTGTGTTTAATAGGATGGTCAGTGGGACTTGTGGCGCTTCATGTGTGGGCACTACCCGGCTGTCTTGCCACCATTTGCCACCACACACAGCCACTCATCTCACCTTTGCAGGATGAATGTATGTCCGTCCCTGTCCGCACGTACACACACACGCACGCACCAGGCACGCACGCATACACACACATACACACACACACACACACACGCACACACACACAAACACACACACACATACACACAAACACACACACACACACACCAATACCAGATTCAGACCACCCAGTCAAATGTGGAACCATGAGAAGGCCACTTTATGCTCCCAGACAGTCCAGTTCGACCACAGTGGCGCCCCTCTAACACCCGTGCAGCCACTATTACCCACAGAGCCGGTGTGCATGTGTGTTTGCACGTGCAGCCAGTCTGCCCTCCTGCACTGACAAATGTGTGTGGAAGAGGTAGTGACTCTTCTCTTTATATTCTGAAAACCACAGGCTCCAGAACTGGTTGAATGAGTCCAGTGCAACATCAGACGCTTCAGATTTGTTACCTGGCAAACCCTCTAGTCTATTTGTTACAGCATCAAGTTCAGCCACAGTCATTACTCCACTGCTATAGCTTAATCACTATCTTCACTAACATTTATTGTGCTTGTTAGAAGCAGAGCAAGAGGCTGGATCGGTCAAAGTGCTGACATTTATCCTGTGTGTTTGTGGTTGCGTTGATTTGGTCAGAACTTGTCATGTGAGCGCCACGCCCTTGTTCTATCTCTCTCTGTAGAACATCTCCCAGCCATGATGGAAATTGCCAGGGACAAATTAAACACATATGCTGAACAACAATTGATTGGGCACAGCTTGCAGAGTGTGTCTGTATGTGTTTGTATGTGTGTTTAATTGAGCGTGTGCATGTGTACCGGTTGATTTCTGGATGACTGCACTAATGAATTGAGCTTGCATGCGTGCCGACAGGTGTGTCACTGCGTGTTTCAGCCAAAAGATTTTCATCTGCCTGGTTCATCCTCGAATCAATGCTTTGTTGCTGATCCAATATCAGCCACTGGCACTGGCTCTGATTGCTGTGACATTCCTGATGAGGGAGGAGGAGATGCGAGGGAATGGCACCGACCAATCTGGAAAAGCCTGTGAGTCATTTTTTGTGATACTTTTCCAAATGAGCCTCCTACCATGCTACGCACGGCATGGCAGCTGTTCCACCTGTGATTAATGACTCAATCTATTGTCGGCCTTTGTGTCTGTGATCTTGTCGTGAAGTTGGTTTATGCCCAGAGAGCTGGTAAGACTCAGTGACTCACAGTGTGAGTTTTATCAGAAGTAGCACAACAGGCAGAGTACAACTGAGGCAAACAAAGCAATACATTTATATGTTCTGTTCTGGAGCTGCTTGTATTTTTGGTAAAATATGGTAAAACACGAAAGTGACAACTTACTTCAAACACTAAATTCTGTTAACAGTTCACACTCAGCGTGCACCAACGTTTTTAATGTCTTTTTTGGCATTGGAGAAGTTTTCCAATATTTTGATTCTGCATGAGCCTGAGGCTTCAAATTCGTAACACTAGTGAAGTGCTTTCGTAATGCAACTTGTAGCTTTCTTTCCAAAAAGACCTGCTGCAGAATTCAGTCCACATAACTCTAGAGCTGCACCTACGCTGCTGCACAAAGAGCTGTTCACCTGTTTATTCAATGGTCAGTCAAGCTCAACTCGGTAAGCAGAGCCCTGAACTGGATAATCAGTTGCTGTTGCCATTGACATAAACAAGCTGTTGTCATGATCCCTATCATTGATGAGTCCCAGCCCGAGCTGCTACAGATCCTTGTTTCAATATCGCACACAAACACTGTACTTCCTTAGGCCCTAAAGGACACACAAAGCATGACGTCGATAAGATGAACCGTTCTGGAAATATGTTAGCCACATAGACAGAGAGATATCTGCAATTAGAGAATATATATATGTGTTCCAAACTGGAGGTGTGAACTACAAAAGAAGTGGGTATTTAACAGCTATTCTGTCATTGCTTTAATAATAATCTTATTATGATTATAACTCTAGCTTTAACTATAACTAGCTATTAATTCCTCTGTAACAAGCTGGATTTATGTTTTCTTTTATTCTAATGCTATGCAGTGTCATAGGTCACATTCATAAAGAGGACTTCTGGTTGTGATGAGGTAATATTTATAGGTATATAGGTTTTCTAAGTGAAAGCTCTTTTGGTTGAATTCTGTTAATTATATGAGACACTGTTATTTCCATTTACCACAGCGCAATGACGTTTCATGCACCATGTTTGAAACAGGTCCCAAATGGGAAAGACGAGAGTGGAGGAAAAGAGGAAGAAAAGCACAAAGCACAAACATCCTCAGAAACACTGTCGCCATTGCACCCGGCGCGCCAGGAGCATTATGAAACCACCAGTGTGAGCTGTCCATTCAGGGCCAGCGTCCCCTATTTATTTTTCTTTCTTGCTTTCTGATTGGCCAGCGGAGGTGTGCGGCCAGTGAGCTGTGAGCTTCCCCTTCAGAGTCCGATGACAGATCTAAGGATAGTTCCCTATCCCCCTTGTTACAAATAACTTCCTATGACATGTTTGGGCACGCTGACAATGTTTTGAGTGAAAACAGCTTTCAGGGTTGGATTGGATACAAGCTTTCAACCCCTAGGGTGGGCTACTTCTTCAACTGCTGCTTTATCCCTCTGAAGAGGGAGAGCAAGAGGGACCAGAGAGACGGAGAGAAAGAGACACACACAGAGCCCAAGCGAGGCTTGGATTAAGTCCTGCACAAGACAGTGAAGCGCCATGAATAAAAGCATTCTGGGGAGTAAGCGTTTTGGCTTTTCAGTGTGACACAGGCCTGTTTTCTCTCTTTCACTCTGTCAGAGCTTTGAAGGCAGCAGGAGGAGGGAGGTGGACAGACTGGAGCAGAGGTGTGTCATTGTTGACACAGACAGGGTAGAATGCCTGGACCATTTTCCTCTGTCGCTGAGACTAGATCCACTTCTATGGTCTGGCCTGTTTGTTTAGACGCAGTTCCAGGTCATTGCATGAGATCTGTCTCATGGGCTCAGACGAGCTTTGTGTCTGCTCTCTGTCCTGTAGGTCTGAAATCATTGAGCAGAACATGTTCCACTGCTTTGTACACACCACAAGCCCACTGATGCCACTGAGGCTACACAAGCAGTTACTGCTCGCTTAATTTCTCCCCTGAGCAGCCATTGTCCAATCACAGTTTAGCAATCTTAACTAGGACTGGCAAGTCTGCCAACCCTTTTTCTCTCGAACTACATGTTGATGTGGTGTGGTCTAAAAGAAAAGAGACACTCAGCATCCTTATGTTCGGAGGGTGCTTCCATACAATCTCTTTAACATAAGCCGCACCTAACATCTTATTATAAATTGAGGAATCTCTTGCTGTTCGTCTGTCAAACTTTATTTAGGTTTTCTCCACAACCACTTTTCCAATCAACTCCAAACTTGGCAGTTAGATAAGGGATTCGGGGACCTGCAGTGTCAACTGTAAACATTTTTGGATTTTCTTAGAAAAGTGTCAAACACTGTTTGTATTATGTTGCTTGATGTGAAGCAAAATGATGTGAACATAACTTGATGGAGGAAACAAGCAACCAACGGACCACACAAACTGCCTGCAGCCTTAAAACAATGCAGGTCGATCAATTCACTCCTACTGACAAGCGAACTCTGAACTGCAAAAAATTACTTCCAAGGCCATGGAGAGAATTATTAGGTAACTTTGTTGGCTTACAGGTTTGAAGAAAAATGGCTCCTCCATTGTTCACTACTCTCAAAGCCATTGGCCTACACTCACAGAGCATCCATGAAGGCCAACGTTAGCTGGCCTGTCCGGCTGTTTATTGGATTTGGGTAGGTTTACACTCCAGTCAATTCTCCCCCACATATAGCATTACGAGTGCCAAACACATCTGAAATCCCATCTTTTCTTTTGTTTTGATAAAAAATGAAAACAAGCAACCTACTCAGCTAAACTGTTTTGTGTAATCTGTATACGATATTATATTTTTTCCTCAATGCACAGTATTTATAATATTTTAACTAACCAGATCTACAGAGGTGTGCGACTAGATGCAAACTGGGAGAGAACTGCATTGAATACCACTGACAGGTGAATGCAGCTGAAACTATGATATCTGACAACTTTTTGGATGATATTTCGAGCCCCCAAGCAAACTAGCAGCTAGTATCACATAGCTATAAAATGCAGCAACGCAATAAAACACCAAGTTAGAGATCTATCGTGTCATTACATGAAGTGTAAAGAAAAATGTGGTTCATTATGAAAGACAAATAAGGATATGGTGGGCCGCCATAATCTAAGTAATTGAGGGGAAGCGCTGCTATGACATTGCGAGATAGGGCACTAGCCTTGGTTGAGATGTGGGCTCTCAGAGTGCCCTTCCAGTTTGACTGTGATTTCAGCAAATTTCGGTGAGTAATCAAGGACCTTAGGATGTATGGGCAAGAACAAAATGTTTGATGTAAACGTATTAATAGTAGTGAATGGTCGATACCAGCCTCAACACTTTTTGTGTCCCTGTCTATTACACGCTTTTTCCTCCTCTTGTTATCAGCTGTCCTCTGGGACAAGTCCTCCTGATCAGGCCCGTCGGCGCGCTGTTATGTTCTCCTCAATTGCCTAATCAGAGGAGATGGTGAAATCAATGGGGTTTATGGATCCTAACAGGAATCTGAAACGAACACCAGCCTCCAGGATCAATGTGTTTCTTTGTCTGCGTGTGTTTATATCTGAGTGCAAGGGCCTGAAAATGTTCGACCTTCGCCAGGACAGCGTGTTGGATCACTTTTGGGAAGTGATAGAGAAGGAGGGAGGAACAGAAGGACAGGAGGGGTGTTAATTAGAGGTCGAAGGTCTGCACGAGGAGCCAGCCACCACAAGCCACTTTATGAAAATCAGAGCACAATCATTTTGTGGCCAAATCAATCTTATCTACAGTATGGAGGAGCAACAGATCCTGTAGGATCAATCTCAGTAGATTTGAGGGATGTGTGCAGTGAAGTCCATTCACATTGATTTAATCTATTGCAATTGTATTGGAAACTAAAGGTAATTTTGATAGTGAAAACAAAAAAATATATAAATATAAGGGGGGTGAACCATGACGATCTGACAGATGAGATAAGCTGCGACAAAATGAAAAGTACTTGGACGAGAGGTGAGGATACGAGAGGTTCAGGAGTGGCTCATTACCATCTCTTCACCATCTGGTCCCCATCACCTCTGCCATTACTCCAGTGATGTCACCCTGAGAGGAGATGGTACCAATTAGAGACCATGACTGAAGACGCCTCTTGAACACGGACATATTGGCTCCGTCCCAAGTCTTTGTGTCGAGTCTGCTGCGGAGTCACTGGGTCAGAGGCTTAGAGGGAGATCATCATCAAGGCAAAGGCTCGCACCATATATGTTTCTAGTTATGATTGTTGATATTTCCACACACAAAAGTATTGATCCTGCCCTTGTCATAAAAGAAGGGTGCAAATCGCATTATGGCTGCTCGGGGTTGCAGATAATGGCTGTCTGGCTGGTAAAATCTACCACATTTTAAAGCTCCTCTGTCACCTCAGGAGCAAGACAAGCAGCGCTGGCTCTCCTCTTATTTCTTTATCAGGACCGGAGACGACTCGAGCGCTTTCCCAGAATCTGTCAGGGCCCGGGAAGCACAACGCTTCATCCATCACGGGAGCCAGCTCCACAGGCTTTTCATTTTACTGTGGAGGCCCACTTCAGAGGCCAGACCCATTAAGTTTTCACATTCATGTCCCGACGCCTGTCATTTGGCTCACATCAGCCGAAAACACTCTTTCATTCTGAGCTTTCTCTCATTCTCTTCTTCATGTCCCATTTATCTTTATTCCTCAGTTTCTCCCTCTCCGCCCCCCTGTCGCTCCATCACTTTTTTCACTTCTAATGAGGAGTAATCTCGTTCTGAAAATTATGATGTGATCCTCGAAGTCCGAACTGCAAATGAAATGCAGGTTTTGGCGCTCAGCCGAAACAAAGCAAACAGAGAGGATGTGGAGGGCCTTCCAAAATAAAGCTGCTGCAGTTTGTGTTCCTTCCAAGGTGTCACTATCAGTTATACTACACAAACATTAATTCTGTTTGTTTGGTTTGTCACTGTAAAATATTAAAATGTCAATTGTTGAATTCTCTTAAGATGAGTAGGAGGGTCCTTTTTACACCATTACACTAGTGTCTGTTCTTTAGAAGACCTTACAGAAGCTACTGGTCTTTTTGTCCACAAGAAATGAATTTCATGCCTACCTCATTCCTCAAGTCACTTGCATAAGACAAAAGAGTAAGAACAACGTCGTCATCCTCAGCAGTTAGGCAGAAAATGTCTGGATCTGCTGCATGGCTGAATTGACCGTTTAAACACTATCAGGTTCCTGCTATTACTTTATTTCCTCAACTAAAAGCTTGGCCTGCAGTGGTTTTCCTTCTGGAGGGCCCGATCACAGGCGAACATTGTTGACAGTCAGATTTAGTCTTGGAACAGCCACGATGCGTCAATTGCTTTTTCCTCCTTCATCTTCACTGACCGTTTAAAAGCGGTTCTGGTATCGCTGCCAATCATTCCGCCAACATTTTCCCTAATAGGAATCCGATGACTCAAGGCAATTCATCCCTCATTCTGGCACTGCTGTCCATTTTGTGAGGCCACAAATGTGGAATGATAACATTCAGTATTAAAGGAGATGCAATAGCATCTCTTTGCTATTCTTGTTATTGGTCTATACTGTCTCACAGTGGTGTAACACTGAACGTCAAATATTCTCTTTCAGAGGATTGTCGTTTGTAAATAGTATATACAGAACAAGTACACTTACTTTACATTTTCCATACTTTAGGGTTCTTTCACGACTACCTTGTTCAATCCGAACCTTCGCACTTTTTCAGATTAGTCTTGTGTGAAACGTGACTGATTCCACAGTCTGGATCCATAGACCAAAATTTTGTTCGAACAAAAGAAGGGTTCTTAGTCCAGATCAAAGGGAGTTGGAACATTTCTTTGGATAGTTTGAACTGGAGTTTACACAGGATCGAACAATACCATAATCATATTACACAGACAACTAAAAATCCAATGTAAACAGTATAGCAGAGACATGAGCCTTTCTGGCCATGCTCCAGACTCTCAGGTGGGGAAACTCCCTCAATTACATATTCTGCAACAACACTAAACTGTAAACTTTAATATATGAAAAAAGAAGTAACATGTTTTTTCTGGCTCACACATGAACAGTTGAGATTGCCATGAGCTATAAGGGCAATTGGAGAGCACCATGTTGAAGACACTGAAACAAATCCTGGATCCACCAATTTTTCCAGATCTGCGGCAGATTTGATGGGATCTATCTTGAGTCAAGCCTCAACCTGCCACACAACTTTACAAAAATCAGTTCTGTAGTTTTGGAGTGATCCTGCTGAGAAACAGACGAACACACAAAAAGCAAACAAACGCTCACACAACTCAACCTCTCACCTGGAGGTAATAAAAGTAGACCTTGGTGAACTTAGTACGGACAAGCTTTTTAAGTCTTGTATGATTATAGCTTTTGGTGGCATGTGTTAGCACATTGAAGATTTACATAATTCTACACCACTGACATCAGTGAGATTGATGGTTTCATGGGTGTATTAATTGGAATTAGACACCCTGCTCAAAGGTGATGCCGCATTCATGCCTATAAAAGCTAATCACAGGGTGAGAAGGCTTCCTCCTGCCTCCATGTTTTTGGACCCATATAGCATGCATGCCATCAGCCAGTAGCCAGTGACACCTTGCACATGAACTGAATCCCATAACTAACTCATATCACACAGCCAAATTCTGAAAATGAAAACATTAATTGCAGGAGACATTGCGGCACTGAAAAAATATGTCCACTTATAAGCAGCTGCTGAAATTCTGATGATTGTGTTTTTGAGGGAGCATGGACCACGCGAGGAACATGGCAGATACAATACTCAGTGCTGTTGCTGGTGGCTTGATTGTCACACTGCTTGTTTTTTACTTTTAGAAATTACCATTATTCTGTGAATGCCACATGTGAGTTCACTGAACTCGGCCAAAGGTTCAGAGTTATTGATATACATTGTGTTGGCACATAGCTGCATTTCTTGGCCCGCCACCACTGCCAATTGTCGATCATTGGAGGAGCAATAAAACAGCAGGAATGTGTTTTACATCAACAACATGCTTCTGTGCATACGCATATAAACGCACAAAGTGTTGATTACATGGCCCTACACAAGTTTCCTTTAAGTACTGATGATTTCTCAATATCTGTTGTCTATTATAGATAAAGAAAATGTAAAGCCAAAGTAAAGGAGTATTTTGTAGTATTTGTTCTACATATAATTAATATAATCCAGTAGAATGCAAAGGTCAAACACATGTATGGCACTATTGATTTTACAACAGAATCCGCCAGTATTAAATAGTTTTAATGATTAATGGAGTTGTAAAAATTATACGCTCAGACACAATTAAATAAATTCCCTGTTCATCTGAAAACACGTCCCTCCAAAGGTGAAATTTACTTCCCTCCAGCTCCTCAATAGAAAACATGCCACAAACTCCAGTTTGAACTGTGTAGTGTTTTTTTAATAGGTGTTCTGTTGAAACCACAGCTCCCTCCCCGTGAGACACGAGCAGACATGTCCAGGGACGGGCTTCGCCATCTCATTTACATTTTTTTCATTGTTGTTGCGCCAAGCAGAAATTTGTGGCAATACACATCAAGCTGACAGTAATCGAGCGTTTAAAGTAAACATGCTGAACATTCCTGTGTGTTGTGATTGTGGTACAGTGTGTTCTCGCATGATTCTGGGGCACTGTTTGAGGCATGTGGCACCCCCCACGTGTCAACCCTCAACAGTTGGGGTCAAGAGATAAAGTATTGATAAGGGTGGTGGAGGTGTGCACGTGGTTTATTTGCTCTACTCTGCAGCTCACACCTCGTTGCCGACCAATTTTCTTGAAAAGCCTCTTCGTCAACTTTGACCTTTCCTCCTCTCTTAACCCTCTCTGCCGCACACAGCACTGTGCAGCTAGGTAATAGTTGTTGTGAAACACTTGGGTGGTTTTCTTATGTGCATCATTT
Source organism: Platichthys flesus (assembly GCF_949316205.1). Lineage (NCBI taxonomy): Eukaryota > Metazoa > Chordata > Actinopteri > Pleuronectiformes > Pleuronectidae > Platichthys > Platichthys flesus. Next base: position 11,840,869 of record NC_084954.1, on the reverse strand, counting down.
GTCAGCTCTCTTGGAAAAACAGCAACAAAGAAAAAGGAGGGGGCTTGTTTGGGTTACATTTGGGTTTCTTGCAAAACACCAGACATTTGTTTTTTCTGTTTTTTTTCACATGTGTGCAGCACTTAAGTGAAAACTCCACTTTTCTTTTATTTAATCTTTACATTTTGACTTTTTCCCGCTCTCCCCCGGGCTCTTTAAGGTGTTTACATAATGAACATATTGAATTTGTTACTGGGCCCAAGTCTTATTTCCACTTCGCTCCGGGTAAATAAAAGGATAGACCCTATATTAAAACATATTTTTAAAATTATATGATAATTAAACCAATTTGAAGTTGTTTATGGGCCCGTGCGTTGGGTTATGGCCACTTTGGGCATGCCATTGAACAATGTGGATCTTGTTTGGCTGACGTTTCAAGCAGTTAGGCTGTTTGGAGGGTCCTGTTGACTGAGACTTTTTAAATAGCTGCTTTTTTGAAGCTCGGCCGTGCGCTCTGCACTCGGCCCCATCTACTGGCTCCTGGAAACCCGAGGGAAACATTATCAAATTTAACACAAAAACACACATTCCCTTTCATATTTTGTCAACCGTATCCCCTCTGCTAACCCACCCCAGCTTAAAAGGCACAAGGGCCTTTTTTCTACTGAAGCATCTTGAGCAATTCCCAGGAAAGGTGTTGCTGCATTTCATGGTGATGAATCATAGCATCTTAATTACCTGACCTTTACTGTGTTAGCACATTCTTGCACAAGCTACTTTATTTGTAACGTTTTACTTCAATATTAACATCACCTCAGTTTTCAGGAAATCCGATTTAATATTGAAAATCATTACAGTCTCTGTTTTGAGTTGAGCTGAGATGTGAGAGAAACTCTTTATCCGTGGCTTTTCTCCGGTACATTTCAAAGAGGGCTTTCACAAACCACTGGTAAAAATGTTTGTCTCAAGTTAATGGTCCTCTCCTCACACTTGAGACCAAACAGAACAAACAAAAAGCACTTATGTCAAACAGCATCCTTCATTACATAGGAAAGAGAATGTTTTATTAACTCTAAATAAGCCCCACACCTATCGTAAACACCTATATTACTGTAATGCTATCAATAAATGAGCCAGATGAATCCTTTCAGCCTGATAAATAGCAAACAGCTCTCCATTTGTCTCTGACTAAAATGATTTAATGGCTAGATTCAATCGGGGAAATTAAGTTGTTGTTTCAGTTGCCATACATAAGCAGCCGAGCCTGAGCCAATGGGAAATGACAGTATATTCCTCCAACTCCAGGGAATTTTAGCAATGGAAAAATATAAGGAATACTGGAGTAGATGGAGTGGATGGGTCTACTTTATTGATCTCAAACTGGGAAATAGCTCTATAGCTTTTAGCGATGCCACCCATTATTAAATAATATTTAGAAAAATGTTCCTTGTTCAAGCAAATTTTGTTCTTCAAAAAAGCTTAGAAAATATATATTTATATATAAATATATAAATTGTCATTCATTTTTTCATTGCTAGTAAGTGACTATTTTTAAAAGACTACCGATAGGACAGTGGCACATCAGTGGCCATTCAGCTTTCTGCTAGGGCCGATGTCCCCCCCCGGCCCACCCCATGGATCCACCCCTGATGGAATATAACAAGCCATATAAAGCCTTTTCCGCACACTGGACTAGTTCCTGCATCTCATTATCATGTAGGAATGTTAGGAACATTTGAAAACTTGTTGGTAGAAGATGAACAAAATGTTTCTTTACATAATCTGTTTTTTTACTTGTCTGATGACCTGACAAACCATTTTGTCAGCATCGCAGCTCCATGGTCATGGGACGTGACATGAGACCTACTTTATGGAGCACGGGTTTTATCACCACTTTGCCTATGCGCCCATAAATCTCTCGACTGCTGCTAATAATGCTGAGACACAACACCGCTCCATTATCACACTGCATGATAAGGCACTGTTTTTACTTTTGAATATCAAACAAGTTGATTTGTGTCAATAAAGAACCCACACGCCCTTCATGTGTGGTAGGACTCCCAGGCCTGCGCTCATACCGCTGGTTAACCATTATCTTACATCAGGTTTGGCTTGCAAGGCCGCAGACCAGGCCTGAAATAGGTGGTTAGTGTGAAGATTGTGTGTGGGGCGGGAGTGGCACAGGTCGGCATTTAGCGGCAGCAGCAGCAGCGCTAGTCCTTCTCGAGGTATTTTTAACTGTCAGCACTAAATGCCTCATTCAGCCAGAGCATACCCCCCCACCCACCTCGTAACCTCAGCCAGAATACCTTCACTTCTGTGTGTACAGCACCACATGCAGGCTTGCCAGCTGTTTGCACATGCACACACATACACAGACACACACACTTATTCAAAAAACACAAATATGCAGTAGGCTTTCTCTTCCACACACACAGACAAACAAAACACAACTATATAAACTCGGCCTCCATGAAAACATATTCATATTCCAGCAAATGTAGGCCCACAAATAGACCCTTCCACTCTGTACACAAACACACACATCATGTGATTTGGCCCGGGCCTGTCCCGTCTGTTGGCGAGTTAGAGGAACGGAATGTGTAAGTAACGGTGCCCACACCTCGAGCAGCCACCCAACTCCCGAGCTGGCATCGCACACGGCGGCGAAATGTACAGATCAAACAGCAGGAGAGGAATGCAGACAAATAAGCTTGCTTTGATAAACAATGCTGCCGTAATTAAACACAATCTTTCTCACCTCGCGCGTCGCCCTCTTTCATCAGATCAAGCCGATAATGGGTGGCACTGTGTGACGAGACGATGGTTATCTGTGAGAGCCGGCCCGAAGGCAGGCAGTCATTTTCGTGAGATAGCTTCATGACTTTTAATGAATTCCTCCCACGCCACCACCGCCACTGCTCAATCATGGCCGAGAAAAGTTTTTGTCTCCAGGCAGAAATGTGAAGGCATGAACCTGGCACTTAACTGAGGATTGGCTTTTTCTCGGGGCATGGACGAGATAATTGTCTCATAAAGGACAGGTAGGTGTCCTTTCCAATCCTACTGTTAGAGATGTTTAGACATTGCATCACCTCGTGAGCATGGTCGTCTCCCTGCTCTCCCCTCTGTTAGCTGACACTGCTAATGAATGAACGAGGGGGAGCTGTGGCTGAGCTTGCGTTGTATTTTTAGGGCTGTGCGCCTGTGGTCTATGTGGCCAGTCCCATTCAGAGGAGCCATGGGGGGATATTTTTGGCCACAGCCTGAGTTGAGTCCAGGCCCACACAGAATCCCTGACAGACGCAGGCGAGGAGGAAAGAGGGATGTTTTCCTATTGGGAGGAAACCAGGCGTGATTATGGAGGGAGAGAGGGAAACCAAGAGAAAGGGCAGATGACTGTGTGTTTGTGTGGAGCAGAGATGAGGAGAGAATTTTTATGATTTCCACACCCTTCCTCTTTGCATTCCACACATTTGAAATGCTTTCAATTTGACATTTGAGTCAAAGGAGGAACACAGCGGGCATCTTTCCTCATTAAATTAGCAATTTATTTGTTCATTGTTAGTGGCAGATGTAGTGTCACACTCACACAAGCTGAATTTAACTTTACACCACATATTCACGTGCATTTTAAAACAAAATAATAATAATTGCAGCAATTGCTTTCCAGCTTTATATTGTTTTATCCCTCCGTGGTTGGTTTAGTCCATATTAATGATATTAAAGATAACCATAGTCCTATTTACACAGCTCTCCAGATGCTATTTCAGTTGGCTCACTGATTGGAACGATTTACATGCTCCATGTAATGTGGATACAGCTCTCCGGCTATGATTCCCCATATTAATATTTAATTGCCATCAAAGTGTGTTTTCAAAGTATAGGGTGACGCTCGGATCTCACGGCCCAGTCACGATAGAGCTGATTCCGGAGCAGGGAGACGAGCGCAGTGTGGTTCCAAAGAGACGGGTTTTTGGTCACCTTATCCGTCCCTCCTTACGCGCTGGCACCTGTAGCGCCCCTCTAGCAACAGTAAATCACGTGACCATTTCCTCTCAGAGATATCCTAATCCTCGCACCAGATCCGTCCGGGGCGCGAGCAGCTGCCTCGGCCCAAGACATGCTGAAACCCGAGGCAGCAACATTAAGAATTAAAAACGCTAGAAAGTGGTCCCTGTGCGCGCCTTGTTTTGTCATCAATGTTCCATTAGTGTCACTTTATTCCGCGCCTCCCCTCCTTCTCCCCTCTGCGTGTTTGAGTCAATATCGGGAAAGCAGGCCCGTTTCTGCCAAAATGGTTACAATATACCTTCTTCACGCCTAAATAGCTGACAAAGGTTATTAGGCTGACCTGCGCTTGGAGCAGTGGACAGGTCCAAAGAGATAAACCAGAGCTGTAACAGATACGTGATCTCGAACTCAGAGAGTGTACGTGTGAGGGAGCAGGGGCATGTTGATCTCCTTTAATTATTTCAAAGCTGCAAGTGAAAACAACCTCAACATCTGGAACCAATTTAACATGACATAGTTCTTTCTCCTGCAGGTAACCTTTGAGGTCTTAGATGCGTTACCTGACTTCCTGGACAGTGGCCTGGGTGTTTAGAGCGCTGTCCTCCAGCAGGAAGCCTCATGGATATAATACCTATGTGCGGCTCCAGCCCGCGGCCAGTGTGGTGATGTTGATACAGCAGCAGACCTGACACACAGCTGTTGTTTATGATGTGGCTAGCCCAGGTGGACGGGACATGGCCACAAGCCAACCTAACCCTGATTCCACAGATCCATAGTCCTGACCAGAGCTGTTTTGTTTTTTTGTTTTTTTGAAGTATAAGGGGGGGGAGACAAATCAGATCTGTTCCAGCAACGTCTCGAGCAAAGTATGAGCTCCTTTAAAACAAGTTCAGGACAATTCTTATCCTAAGGAATCACAAATCATAATGTGGGTCGTAAAGCTCTTTTGAATAGTTTCTAAGGTTTAGATCAAGTCCCTCAAAAGCCTTCATCGACACTGATGTTACACCCTTTACTCTCACAGATGGTTTCAATAATGTGTCCTGACTGTGGTGACTTCTATTCTACAAGCAAATCCAGATTATTTTGTGTGTGCAAAGTAAATGTACTGTATTTATACAGCACATTTCCAGTAGTATCGACCATCGTATTCAGCGATTCACAAAAACATTCATTCAGCACTTCTATTTGCTTTTTCTATCACACACCATGTCTGCACAGCCGTCAGCGGCAACCTGTGGTTCAGTGTCTGGTCCAAGGACACGTCAGAATGCAGACTGGAGGAGTCGGGGATCGAACCACCGATCTTCTGGTTACCGGACCATCTTCTGTATCTCTTGAATACAATCTCTCATGCATACCAAACCTCACACTGTGCATGACAAAATTAAAAAGCCATTAACTTTCCAGGTTCTGTTTCTTAATAAATGTAACCTGTAATTTACTGAGAAGTTTCCTGGAACTGTCATCATATATTTATTGTAAACGGAGGAAAAGTGCACAATCGGCATGGTCGGTAAAGGCATACCGGTTTATTTATCTTTCTAAGGAAAAGTCCAGTAATTATATAGTAGCTATATAAAAATAGAAGAGTCAATTTAATTGGCCTCGTACAAAGCTGTTAATGTCTTAAAGTATTTTCTTGGGAAGAAGTGACAGTATGATTTATAATTGGAAAATCTGAGTTGCCCACGAAACATTTAAACTGTGTAGCACATCTCTCCTGGGAGCGCCACGTCATTAAAACAAACAAAGCAAATGAGTGACAGTTTGATATATGCTTTGATTGACAGTTTTTAGATGCAGAAACATGAACGACAGGCCAGTCTGGTTTTCAGACGCTGTTTTTGAATACAGTTCAAACTGCTGGGCAGAGTCTAAAGAAAGACTGTGCCAGTTTCTGAGCTGCATTGCCCCGTGACTGTTTAGTGTCAGAGTAAGGGACTGGTTCAGCGTCTGCAGTACAATAAAGTGTTGATAGAATAGTAGATTGCACCAATGAGATCAAAGGTGTTAATTTGGGAGCTGGACTGTTTCCCATGCTGCCCTGGTCTTTATTCTGAACCTAACTAACCAGCTGCTGACTGTAACGTCACACCAGGCAAACGCAGGAGTCACATCAGTCCTCATCCAACTCTCAGCAAGAAGTCCCAAAATGTCAGACAATCCCCAACAGTTCTGAGTAAATTCTACAATGAAATTTAAAAACCTGCAGTTAGTGTTTCAACTGTACAGATTATAACGACATGACAGGACCAGTTTCCTTGTTTGACGATCTAACCTTATGGCCACTGGTAAAAGGTCTCAACACAGATCGACCTGCAGGTACTAAGAGCCTCCTTGGCAGAGACCTAACACTTCAGATTAAGTTTCAAGTCTTATTCTTCTAAATAACTATTGCGCCGCTTCCAGTACAATTTCCTGATGTGTTATCTTGCTGTCGCTTCCCCTGACCTCTTCTGATCACAACTCTTCCACTTTCTTTGAAACTAGTCTGTGTTTCTAAATGGTACTTTAGTAGAAACAGAATGTGCTTGTTGTAGTTTTTGTTCCTTCTCTGTACTTAAATCCTTATACCAGGAAGTTTCAAAAGATATTACAGTGAGAGCTATAGTCTGTAGAGGAACTCGGAACATACAGATGCTTATCTGTCGTTTACAGACAGATTGGGTTATTGCTCTATCAAAGGCCTTCACTGTTTTTTCATATTGAAATTACACCCTGTATATGTTCTCTGCGATGATATAGGACATTTATGAAACCATTAGCATCATATACTGTATCCAATGTGTAGTTAAAGCCCGGTGGCTATATGTACAGTGCGTACACTGAGCTCCGCTGAATGCATCTGTACACACAAACACAAAGGCAGTAACAGAACTCTATGATCCCTGGCCTTCGAGTCATCTAGCTGCATCAATAAATACAACAAAATGACATTAGCAATAACTTCAACTATAAAACCAGGCTCTAATATGATAGAATTAGTATCAGTGTTTTAAGGTTTGGCCATTTAGGTGAAATTCTAAGCCGGTCAGGGAGTAATTTGGACACAGGGAAAATTGATTTTGACCATCAGCACTTTCTCATTTTCAAACAGCGCCTGCGGCTAAATGGGTTAGCCTGTTAAGCACATTACACAGGTAGCTTCTTCTTTCCTCCCCAATGATTATGTGTCCGCCTTGAGCAATTGATATTTCTTGCAAATAAGAAAATTATCATATTCCATGACTGGAAGGAGAAATTAGGGCCCGCTGTTATGGAGCGGAGTCTCTGGCCAGAGAGAGGGAGGCCGAGGTACATTTTTCTTCCCTTTTTTCTGTCTTTAAGGGTGGGGTGTGCATATCAAATGTCAGAGGCTATATTGGAATTGGGGCGCTGTCAGGCCTCATCAATAAAAATATACAGTGATAGACTGTAAGTGGTGGAGGGGGGACAGGGCGGGTGGAGAGAGAGGACGGGCTTTTGCTCTGTGCTGGGTTCATATGCAGCAGGGTGTGTCACTAGAAGGTGTATTTTCACCACCAGACTGTGCGTTGGTGCCATAGATCATAACCACACTACAGTCAATGTACAGTACAGGACAAATGTTAAATAAGCCAATCAGCAGTTTCTGATGATTTATTGATATATTACCTCTTAAAATGACCAGATTGTTTTACTTTGCAGTGTCACCTCTAACCTGACCTGTCTTATCATCCCGAGAAAGCAAAGAAGCCCAGTGATGATCAGTGAACAGCAACACATTAGCTCAGAGCAGTCAGGCACCGAACGCACCATGAGGCACCAGCTGCCAGCGATGAGGTGTGTGCCACGATGTGGGTTATCGAGCCAGTTCGGAGGGGCCTTTCCCCCGCAGCGGTCCTGCCCTGTGGCCCGAGAGGCTGTCTGCCGAATGGAGCTGGAGCCCCTAGCGGTCTAAGTGGAACCACATGGGGGAACCTGATAGTGACGCTTGGCCAGAGGAGACATTAACCCAGGCAGTGCGACAGGCAGCCCCAGGCCCTGCAAGATGGATGGTCACTGCTGCTTACCCTCAGACATAGCCAACACAATATCATCGCTTAATGTCATCTTACCCTGCCTAGGTCTCACAGTCATAGCGCGGACTCCCACTTTACTCTCACTTGCCCTCATGTACACACCTCATTCATCCTACACCCTCTCAGGGGTTTCTGCGGCTGCGGTGCCCTCAGGAGTGGCCGACCGATAAGGAGCATTTACTGTAGGGCCACTGTCGACATGCCAACAACGCTGAACACACTAATGGGAGGGAGACAAAGCCACAGGCCACAGACATCCAGTAAACAGCAGACCACAGTCCACGAGATGTATGCTCTCTCTTCCACTTCACCGCTCAGGTAGACGAGGCACTGAGCAGAGTTGTGACTTTTTCTTTTGCGTGTAACCGCTTGCATTGATAACTTGAGTAACTGTCTACGGTCAACCAGTGTAAACCAGCACAGAGCCGGCTACTGTGTGATAACACCGTCATTAGGCTGGTCGCTCTCTTACACCTGCGCCGTGATGGACATTTCATTTGGAGGTCATTCTGTGGGAATAATCACTCCTTCCCTGCCCCCCCCCCCCCCCCACACACACACACACACACACTTTATCTAATGTGCTCTGCAGCCATGTGCTTCCAGTTAAGTTGGCGCTCAGCCCTGAGCAGAGGTTAAGTGAAACTACCTGCTCCTCTGTGCCTTGCGATTATTTGCTTTGTTCGCGGCGCTGCCAGATCATAAAACACTTGTGTCCACTTTCCCCCTGCTCTCAAAGTCCCCGAGGTTCATTATTGTTACGCCTGGACGTGTGGCTGTACAAGGCCGCCTTTCAAATGTCACACTGTGACAGCCCACTGAGGGTTTCACTAACAACACGTACCACAGGCCAATATTTCAACAGCAAGCTATTACACACTTCAAACCTTTACCCGCCCCCCAAAACAGAAATGTCTTCCCCCCCTCCCTTTCATTTACGCACTATTGATGATCATCAGTCTGGAAGTGATACAGTAAATAATGAAAAATGAGGTTTCTGCAGGCAAATGGGATGAGACATGAAAGCGGACTGTAGCACTGGCTCTGGTTTCCTGTCTGAATGGCTGTTAATTAATGGAGCAGACGAAGGTCATAATTCTTCACTGGCCCGAGACTTCCACAGTGCCAGGCAGTTCAGCGATCACAATCATCCACATGCTGCTGGCCTCAAGCGTACCTTGTTTCAGGGCAGTGCATTTTTTTCTCTATTTGAAAGAATTCATGTCTATTAGTCTTCAGGGGAAACCCAAGCCTCTCTGCCTCTTTGTATTTTACCTCACACAGGCAGAAGGGGAGAGATAGGGAATCTGAAACAGTAGATCTAAGAAAGATCAAGCAGTTTTCACCCCCTATCAGTTTGGAAAACCAGTCCTTTCTAAACGATCACCAAAACCGCATGTGATTCGTCTCTGTCTCTCCCCTTGACTTCATTTGCAGGACTCCAAGATCAAAAGGGCGTGCGCCTTGTCCGAGGTGAGCTCTAATCGCTTGAACTCCTCAGCCATCATTAAGCCATCATTCAAAGAAGTGTAAATTCAATTCAGTAGTATGGATGTCAATGCCCCAGTGCCAGCTGAAAACGGCCCCCTCTAGATTTCTGCTCCCTTTAGCAGACGCCACTCATGGGGAAACGTTGGCGCCTCCCATAGGCCGTGATTAAAGTAAATGAATGAAATAAGATACAAGGAAATTTGAATGATTCGTTTTTACAGTAACCACAACGACTGGCGAGCACCCGGCTGCCTCAGGACAGGAACGGCTAACGGCAACATTGATTATGAATCCCAACCCGTGGATTGCTCTATGAAATTCACTCGGCTTTCAAACATGGTTGAATTTCAGAGGTATCGTCAGAAAATCCCCCAAACAATGTCTGGTCTCCATTAGTGACAGACCCGGACATTTTTGCCACGCAAGTATGTAATTTCTACCACATCACCACTTTCGCACGAGTGTTTTTGGAGCGTGTATGTGTTAAATCTGGAATAACTAAGTTCTAGCCACTTGTGGCAGTGGAGGCAAGCTGTGAACACAACACCGATGTATCATGACCTTTTTAAGTTGATATTGCTGTTTTGTTTTTACACATCCCTTAGTCTTTGAGTAACTTTGGGATTCATTTGGAGTCTTGTTTCTGGCCACCTGGTGAAGATAAGTCCAATAGTCACTCTGCTTTCAGGTCTGTCTACACTAACTCAAACATCTGGCTTCTTTAGCAGGCTAACAGTCGCCTGCTGTGGCCACAAACATGACAAGGTGAGGGCAAACCAAAAACTGTAAACACGCAGGCTGGAAAACAGAGAGACAAAAGACTATAAAAAGTGTGACTTGAAAATTCGTAGGTATCTTTGTACAGACATAAGATAAGATATGATAACATGAGTTAAACTTTATTGATCCCATGCACGCCATGAAATTCACTTGTTACAGCAACAGCAGGCAAGATAGACAAGGAATCACATGAAAGTATAATAGAAATACATAGTGTAATCAAATTAAGATAAACTATTAGCATACTTCCATCAAGGCAAATAGTCCCCTTATGAAACCACATTTAAATTCACTAGATCCAGATTTTGGGGATCTGTACCACAATGTAAACACTCAAGAAGATATGTCTCTTAAATGTGAAATCAACAAAAAATTGAAAATGCCCTACATCACAATGTTAAAGAAAGTGCAAAAAGAATCCTGAATCCGCACCCTGATAGTGATACACGTCAAAATATTCAGCTCCTTTCTGAACTGTTACCACATCATTTCACCATTTTTCATTGTCATGTGTCAATACAGAGACAAAGGTCTCCCTCTGTCTTTAAGCGTGGGTGTAAAAAGGGACCACATTCCCAATGGGGACAGTTAAGTCCCTCACCAGGGGAAGCCATCAGACCCAAACCTCCAAATGAAGTGTCGTCTTCCTCCCTCCCCATCCGGCCGGAGCCTACGAGCAGTGGTTGGTTTGTCCCATCGTCCCCACCGCGCTCGCCGCACCGGGCTGGGGATCCCCCCTGAGAACCCACACACCAACCCTGGTAGGGCTGAGATAATAAGACGCTGTATATGAGGACAACAAACAAGGCCTCGGCCCTGCTCTTAGTCACATTGCAAGTATGTATGTGAAATTCCCAACCTCAAATACAGTATGCAGAATCAGAATTTGGACAGTGACGCTGCTAAGTAGCAAATTACAGACATGGTCATGGTGAAAAAGTGGTGTAGCTCATTGAATATACATGAAGTAGCAATTTAAAACATGACAGAAAACTATAAATACCTCACATTAACTGTTCTAATCCTTTAATGGAGCCTTTCCTTTATAGAATATAGTACCGGATGTATTTTCACTTTAATGCTGTGTGTCATTTTGTGTGGTATCAGAAAAGGAAATGAAACACAGTATGTTAATGAGTAGGGGCAGTAATGGCCTCAGAAATATTCCAAAGCCAGACGGGGAAGCCTCATAAACATTAACCTAGGGGGGAATAAAGCCAGTCAAATAAATGCTTGCACAATTTGCGCTATTATTTATCACATATGAATTAAAACTGTCCCCTCAATTGACCACTCGCACTCAACACATAGCTGCCAACCCCCACAACCACCCCGGCACCCTCCAGTGCCTCTCTGGTGTTTGATCCCAGGCCTGTCCACCCACCAGCCCCCCGGTGCCCTCTTTCATCCCCTACCCACCTGGCATGAGAAGAAAGGCCACCTCTAAACACAGTGCAGAGTGGGCTGGGCCCAGCGGGCATCGTGCCATACGTACATTTCCACATTCTCTCATCGCCTGTGATTCGTTTCCTCTTCAGAAGCCATACATCAGCCACGGCTGGGCCCGCGCCTCGCCCTGCTCCTTTACGCCTGGCAACATTACTACAAAGCCACAGGCTAAATGACAGGGGTGGAGAATATGCACAGCAAGATGGAGAAAGGAGAGACAGAGTGGGGGGGGGGGGGGGCGATATTTAACATGGAAGTATTAAAAACATCAAAAGCATAAATCAGGGTCCTTGTCAGAAGCTCTCTAGTGATTTAAAACTTTCAGCTGCATCAATGGGTGCCTCGCAGTGAAACTGGGGGAGGGTGTGGGGGTCATGGCCGGTTGCCAAGTTGGAAGTTTCAGGGCTTCCTGGTAGGGCACAAATTGTCACATGCACCAGTGGCCAAAACCAAACCACCATGACCAAGAGTGGAAGTGACATCATTCTCTATGGCTTGGCAGTCTGGAGTGATGGCATTATAATAGTGATGCCGTCGCACTGGAGAAAGGAGCCAAGAATCGCTCGACCGCTGAGTCGCAATGAATGACAGAAAGCAAAGGGAAAATTTGACAGGTGACAGTTAGTTCTTCTTTTTTTAGACCTGCTCAAAACATGGCTTTATGAATGAAAATGTTGGTCAGTCAGTCTGTATGCAAAGCTTTAGTGTTCTGAAATATACTAATATTATTTCATGGATGGACATGACAATTAGTACATATGTAGTCCTGACCTTACCTGTAGTGATCCTCAAAGGTCAAACTTTTCACTAAAACATCTACAGAATGGATTGGCACATAACTTTCCACAGACATTTATGGTTATCAGCAGATTGATACTAATTCTGATTCCAATATTTTTCCACTAATGCCAGCAAGAGGTTATGGTTTGAGGAGAAATGTCTCAACAACAGCTGGATGGATTGTCAACAAATTTAGTACAGACATTTGTCATTAATAAATTCTATGATCCCTTCATTTTTCAAGCATTTTAGTTTTGTAATTATGTAGCCCTAAAACAGTGACATTCCCATCACCTTCAGTGTCTACTGTCTACTGTGAAAGTAGAAACAACGATAGTGAACATACAATAGATTGTATGGACGACGTAACAGCTCTTGAAAAGTGAAGCCAAATGTTTGCCTCTAGTGGCTGGCTTCATCCAAGCAGATGTTAAGTTAAATAAAGATGGTCTCTGTCATTTAAGGTATTTTTTATCACACTGACAATTAGCTTACTTTTACCATAAGATTGGTTATACATTGTTATCTGATGGTAAAAAAATTGCGTTGAAATATGATTAGCTCCAATTTACGTTTAAAGTGCAAGATGGCGGCACACACATCTGGAATAATTTGGCTATGTTTTGTACAATGAGAAGAAATGTAGACGTGTTGTCCATCTTTAAATACAGTCTATGGAACATACAATACAATATTTTGAAAAAAATTGTATTCAACAATATGTGTATATATATATATTGTTATTTATTTGTTACAGTATACCAAATACCAGAATGTAAGCTTTGTTATTAGCATGTAAGCAATCTGAAATTAGCATTGGGCTTAAACTGAATACATTTTTACAGCACGAAACATGGCTCTGGTTGTTTGCCTATGAAGTTCAAAAAATGCTCTAGAGCAGGCATTCTGTGTCATAATTAATTACCATCCCTGAAATAAATTTAAAAATGTGCAGCCAGATAACTTTTTAACATGGGTCAAAAATTATCCATTTTCACTTCATGCGGTATTTCATGCATGGCTGGGGGTTTCTTTGCTATATTCTTTTATAGCTTATTCTTCCTTATTCATTTAGGAGACGGCTCCTTTGATGTCATCTTTGATTTTCATTTCATATAGGAAAGCTGGATTCCGAGACACACCCACATCTCCATCCAGATCCTTAAGATCATAATTCTGCAATGTCTAATCGACTACATTCATTCTAGCTAAGTTATGTTTTTATTTGTTCAATACAAATTTGCAGAAGCCTTATCAGGTTCCATAATCCCACACCTGTTCCAGGCTTCGCTCTCAGTGACACTGACCCTCTGTGCTCAGCACTGGGGCCTTCAAACGGATGATACTCCCGCAGCATCCTGAATGTGTGTTTATAAACAAGACTCAATATTATTGTGATGTCTGAGCTGAATTCGATAGATTCCTCCTCTGTCAGTTGTGCTTCCGCTGCAATACGATCCGAAATTACATTCAACAGCAACAGGAGACGTGCACAGCTCATTCTCTCGGTCATAGCGCTCTTGCTGCCTCTCTAACTTCATCATAGGGGCACTGAGGGGCTTCCTTCGGGCGATGGGAGTCTGAAAACACCCTGGTCCATTACTCAGAGTGAGAGGATAACCTGGAGTTAGAGTGTCTAAGCTACCTCCATCAGAGTCCCATGTCTGGCTAGAAACGTTCCCTCAGAGGCTTTTGGCTTTAATGGACTCTGCTAAACGCATTCTGGCGGTATATTACCTTTAGGATTGGCCCCTATCTGGTTTCTATATGCTCTGTTTACACATGGCTCAAGCTTGTACCAGCTTATGTGCTCCTTTTCTTTCCTTTTCATTTCCCCATTCCTGTAAATGCTCCTTTTTACTCTTTCTCCACGTTACTGTCTTTTAGTTTTTTCCCGGTCGATAATAATTCTCTTTTCCCCTTCATATACAAAAATTAAAAACGGCCCTCCAGTCCGAATGTGAGCTTGATATTTTCCACAGCACTCCGTCTGCTGCTCCCTAGAGTGTCAGATTATAGCCCACATCAGGGGAAACACCTCATTCATTCACACACATAACCCTACATCACTGAAGATTGTCTGACTGAGGCAGTCCGGTGATCCTGTTCAGCACTCCCATGTGCGCGTTTGTTTTTATCCAGTATTGCTCGGGGCGTTTTTGTGCCTTTATTTAATAAGGACATGTAGATAGACTGGAATTGCAGGGAGAGAAACATGCAGTAGATTCAGGTACTTGCTACTCGGGGTCATTTGTGGCCATCTGCTATCTGACCAACACATTATCAGGTCAGCCTGTGTGTCTGGGTTTAATGACATAATAAGACGCTCACATGCCCACTTTAACTGGATGGACCAAACTCTGTTACACTTTTGTCGGTGTCTTTTAACATCAACAATAGCTTTTGTCGTTACTTTTAAATGGCTGTCATCGTTTGGTCAATGCCATGTGTCTTTCATCCTCTTGGCCCCTGGTTGGAGTTATCATTGTTGAATGCACACAGTAGTAACCTCTGCCATTCCACCAATGTTATTCTTGTTTTGCTTCTATTTCTATCGTTTATTTTCTTTGCTGCTAACCATGGTTTCTTGTCTGGAGCAGGTATAGGATTTAATTTGCACTTACTTTTCAGTACTTCAAACATGATTGACAAGAGGTCAGGAGATACAGCTTTAATCAGCTATAAATTGACAGATCAGTGTTATTACCCTGCACACAAGCAAATCTGACAGGTTTATATTCCTCTCACCCCTGTCTATGTATAAATGTGTGTGTATGTACAAAGGTCAGATTGTCGCTAGACTTGCTGGGGAATTTACCTGGGAGGGTATCTCTAGATGATTCACTTTTTGAAATGAAATATGATCCAGAAATACCTTTTCCAAGATATCTCTGGGAGTACTAGACCTAGAGAGACAATCTGAAGTAGATATTTATCAGTATATTATTCTGCATCATATGATTTAACATATGTATTTTCTTTTATAGAACCAAGGATGCCATTGTGAAATTGCATTACAGTCTAAAAAGTTGACCCTGCCTGTGTATATACACTCATGGGGTATACATCACCCCTTCTGATGCCTTTCATTGTGCATATCAAATGCTTCATTTAGAGGGATTCATGGAGGTTGTGCTGAGTTTGTATGCTCAACTGCAGTTCCCAGGGTCAAAAATTTACTTAATCCAAAATGAATGGACTAAAAAAAATGATGAATAACCTATATTCTATAAACAGAAGCCTGACCTGTATCTTATTAAATTTTCTCACATCCCAAATTCAGCTTTCGATATTCCCAGGGGAAAATGCTCTCCACCTTGAAAAAGGCTAAATTAACATTTTCTGCCTCACAAAAAAAAGTTTGTTCATGAATATAAAAGATCTTTTTAAGCCCAAAATAGTTCAGTGAATAAACCATAGTGACCAGGAAGAAAGGGCTCATTTATCACTCAGCAGTTCACAGTGGTGTTGTTGTTGACACTTGTTTTTAGAGACTTGGCACCGGTTTGTTCATCATCAGATTTGCAATTAGATCATTTGTGCCTTGAACTCAAGATGAAAGGAGCCCTGCAGTTTTTTGTACTAAACGGATTGTTAGTTCTCGGAGCACAATATTGGGTGGGAATGGGATTCACTCTTTCTTGAGTGTGTGACTGTGCATAGCCACATGCATTCTGACACGTGTGAGGCTATTGGATCTGGCAGCTGATTTCGGGTGTCAGGCTGGGGACAGATGGGGAACACTGTTGATCTATATACGGCTTCATGTCCAGAGGCTGTTGACCTGGCCACCTCTTATCACAGCCCTCTACAGCAGTGTATTGTTTGGCCAAGTGAGAACTTCACTCTCTCATTAAGGTCACTGGGTAAGAGGATGGGAACTCAGAGGCGGAAACCCATGACAATTTTGGGCCCCGCTCAAGGGAAACACACTCATGTTGAACTTGTGTGTGGGTATGGTGGTGAACGGATGCTTCACGGCAGATATGGATCCCGGCGCTTTCATCTGTGGTGAGAACTCAGATCTTTTGATGACTGTGGCTGTGGGAATCAGAGATAAACTCGCTTAAGTAAGGATAAGCATGGAGATTTGGCATTTTTTATTTGATATTCTCAAACAAATTTCATAGAGGCAAATATCAGGGAAATGCCTCCCCCTTGTGGTGCAGTTGTGGGAGAACAAATTCTCGAGTCCCTGTTGACGATCACCTCATTGCACTTCTCTGCTCAGGATGAATACTTCCCTTCTGATAGTCCCACTTGTCCTCACTTACCGGAATTGCTCAAACTTTTCTATTGCCGTCCTCGGACTTTATATTGTTGTTGCACTTTAATTCTGATCGGTAATTATGATCATAAAGTTTGCGGATGAGTCTGAGTTCCTTTGGATGACAACAGAGGAGACATCTGTGTGCCCGCAATGTACGGGCCGTGGAGCTGCTCTCCCTGCGGTTGCTTCTAGTGGAAAACCCATAATGGCCTTTAATTGGGACTTTAATTGTGTGTGGTGGAGCAAAAGCACTGACTGCAAAACTGGTGGTATTTGAGTGCATACATGCGTCTTTTGTGTAAGTATATGTGTCGCTCACCAAATCCTCTTCCTCTCCATCGGTCTGTGATTGGCTGCAGCTGGAGTCAAAGTATGTCGAATCACATTCATCTCAATCTTAATTTTTGGCATTATTATGTCTTGGGGGGGGGGGGGGGGGGGGGGGCATGGTAATTGGTGAGTCGAGCTCCATATGGACCCACATACACTGCCGTTTGTGTTGACACAGAGATGCATTGGGTGTGGGGGCGTTTTCCTTAGCCCCCTACTCCAAATAGCTCTATATTCATTCCATTCATGCATGCCCTTTGGACATGTCGAACAGCAGCAGCAGCTTGGAAATCAATGGGGAGCATTTTGACTGTTAGGAGCGGCTGATAATGATGTGCTGTGAGGAATGTTTCAGCTGAAAATCAGCTCGATGACATATGACCCTGTGAGAGATAGCATTTTCTTTCTTGTGTATAGCTGCAGTGTTCATAGTTATTTGTGGCAGCATTAAAGACGGATCCTCTATGACCATCTCCAAACTCTTATCATCAGACTAATACGCTTAAAACGCCAACATGGATGGAGAATGGATGAAAGGGAAGAGGGGTGTATATGGGGTGGAGAAACTGGCTGCCGGGCATGTGTCGAACACGCTGAGAAAAGCAGAGGAACAAGAGGAGGAGTGTGGAGGGGAGGAGGAAGGAAATGAGCAGGACGAAGATGAAACGGTGCCTGTCATGATTATACTGGCACCAGTGGTAACATTTGGATGAGATGGAAAACAAGACGCCATCTTGTGTTCCATTCATGTCTGCAGCTCCTTGGCCTCTCTGCTCCCCCCGTACATACATGCATACAGACACACTCACACATCCAAACACACACTGGTAGAGCAAGGCAGGAGCTTGTGGTTCCAGTCCAGTGACAGCGGCCTGTAGTCAGGGTGGCGACTCTTCAGGAGTAGCTCCTTGTATTGGAGAAGCATGTTTGTGTTGGCCCTGAATTAATAACTTTTCATTTAGTGCGGAAATGACAGGAATAGTAATTAAGGAAATGGAATGATTTTATTGGCCATGATGTTTATATTAAGTTCCAGATGTGAAGCAGCTGCCTGCGCAGCGAGAGGCCCTGCCCCCCCCCCCCCCCCCCCCCCCCACCCACATATGCTATCTGGAGGAACTCTTATTAAGAGCAAGATAACAGTCCTGTTCAAATGTATTTCTGTATGTACTAAAACATATAGTATCTCATTCACAGCATGTCAAAAACTGGACTTATACCCTGTACAGATTGATTAATGGAAAACTGTTATGAAGTAGCATGAGGTCCGGGCTGTTTTTGTAAAGGTGCCCCTAAAGTGCAATTTATTTGCAGATATAATGTTACTCTATTTCAGGCCCGATTTGCCTGACTGGAAAAGTTAATATTGAGGAGTGGCTGTTCAGCATTTTTGGGTGGCCCCGATGCGTGTGAGATACACGTCGTACTGCGCTAACGTACAGTATCCTTTAAATGGCAGTGACAGCGTTGCGGAGATCACATTACCTGTCACAAAGCCAATTTGTATTTCACATTTAGATCAGACCGATCTCTTCTGAAACTTATGAAGCTGTTGTCAGGGCCCATGACGAGAACTGGCAAAGGAATGAGTAGAAAGACTTATTTTCCTTTGCCTTAACCCCACTGCAGCTAGAGTATTGTTACAGTCTGTACCCACAGTGAACCTGCAGTAATACTCGCACTTACCAATGTTCCTATCGTGCAAATTGAACATTCTCTTGACGGATTTTTTTATAATGTAGGTTCTGTGTGAAAGGTCCCAAAATATTTGTCAACTTTTGCTTATAATGGAACCTAAGGCCATGGACCTGGGCTTTGTAAATGGCATGAGCACTATGAGGTTACAATTATGACTAGAAGTTCTTACCAACCAGCATTTGTTGTATATTCCTACAAAACAAACATGTTAGAGCCTCCACAGCAGCAGCTGAATGTATCCAGATAAACAGGAGTACTGTTGAAAGGTGTGTGAACATGTGAACAACATGAAAATAGACAAGTAAATACATCAATCAAGTCATACAGTGTCGATACCTCTCTGACACCAAACGTCTAACTTCCACTATGGACGACAGCATATGCACAGTTTTCTAACATGAATGGTGTAATTTCTGTATATACATCTTGTACATAACTTGTACATATCCTGCACGCTGTTAATACTCTATACAGATAGATGGATGAAGGGATAGGTGGATGGAGCGATAGATCAGAGAGAAGGAAAGAGAAAGAGAGAGAAATAGCACATTTATTTGCTTATTTGCGTAACTTGCAACAAACAGAACCAGTTCACTTGTATACATACTCATGTACTTTCAGGTGTAGGTAATTTGTGTTTGCAGTACACTGCATACTTTCCTAACCCTAACCCTACTATATTACCGTCCAGACTATACACCACTATAATTTAAGTATTCTTCTACCATTCTGTGATTATTGATTCAGATTATTTTTTGTCGATGCCCAGACTGTGTGTCTATTTCTATGTATGTACACTGAGAGTAATGTAAAACCGGAGTTAGTTCCTAGTAAGTGTACACATACAAGGCCAATAAAGTTTTGTTTCTGATATATATTGCTAAAATACCATGCTCTATTCTTGTTGTTTTGCAGTTCTGAATTCTGATATTAAATGCAGAGACATTGCTATTTTGCTTAATTTCTTATGTTGGGGTTCTTTGCTGTTGTTCTCTCTTTCTTATTTGAGAGTCATATATCATGAAGATGTTTTCTCTTTTGCATGGTAAAAGAAAAACCATGCCCATTACTGTTTCCAGGGATGTTTTGTTCTGTTGTGATGTGTTCCCATCTGGTTTCAAGTGAAAATGTATCACTCCATTACCACCGCCTGTGATCTAGAGGAGGCTTTAATCTACAACTATAAACTCCACTTAATTACATCCTACAAAAGAGCTCTATTGGCATTATGCAATCAAAAAGGGAGGACGAATCAAACATGCTCGAACAGCTCCGTACAGTATTTACTCCTGATCGGATCACAGAATCCTAGTTGGAGGTGCGAGGATATCTTTCCCTTATTGATGTTTTTGTTATTGTGGGTAAATGATGCATTGGTAAAAGATATGAGAGTCCATTTCTCTACGGCAGAAAGGACCATAACAATTGAGTTTAGGGGATTCTAAACAGACTCTCTGTGTGGCTCACTGATGACTTTATGCTTGACCTTTCATGCCTCTCACCGTATGACCTGCAGTCATTTTCATGATTGCTGTCTCTGTACGTCATGCCAGTTTCCATTAGTCCAGAAGTATTTTTCAATGAATTTAGACTTCAAAAGGCGAGATGGCTTGGTAGAAAATCATACACAAAGACTCAACTGTAAAATACAAGAGGCTGGGCAATCCCTTTAGCCGCGGTGCTATGATAAAAACAGGCACACAACTGATGCAAGATTACAGCAAATCATTTAATATTGTTTGTGGTACTATGCCATGTTTGTCATGTTATTATATTGAATATAAGACAGGTGACAGAACAAATAACTCCGACTAGATTGTTTAAACACCACTTCCTGTGCACTCTCAGATGCTCAGATGTTCAGTTGCCTTTGAATTAGGATTGTAATGTTCCACTCTCTGCCTGCCTCATGCAGAATGTGTATTTTTAGGTCATCATATCGTTAAGAATAGTAGAATATAATAGACATACTATATATAATAAGAGAATAATGAGTTTTATACACATTCAGTTTTATGACGTCCTCTTTGCCTACTGCTTATCCAGATCGAGATTTTTCATTAAATTCATTCATATTGCTTGTTCTTGAGAAGCCGAATAAGGCATTTTTGGTACATAGTCTTGGGTTGAACTCTGATTAGAAGCGGGGAACTGGAATCTATTTTACACTGAGTCAGTTATCATTCAGCGTTGAGTGCTGCAAGTTTTTAGCAGCTTTGGTCATGTTTTTGTGTTTGAATTATGTTATTTTAAAGTCCTTTTTTGTGGCTAATAAGTGTTTATGCTTTTATTAAGATTATATGTTTTGCTTTCTGAGGTTCAGTATCTTAATCTTGAATGTAATTTTATAATTTTAAAGAGAACACTTTATAAGATTGAGGCTTTGTCTTGCTGCAAACCTCTTGGTTCGACACTTGGTACATTGGTTCTAAATTTGTGTAGATAAATTGTAGGTCAGGAAATGATTGTCTAGTGTTAATGCTGAACAAAAAGGTTCATACGTGTTTGTTGCCTTGGAGCTCACTCCTGTGCTCTGTAAGTCTCTTCTCCTCCGCCTGCAGCTCGGTTTAGTTTCATGTCTCAGGAAACACCTGAGTGAACTGAACCTTAGCACATTTAATGGCTTCACCTCTCTCTCACACACATACACACAGACACACACTTAACTCGACATTCCTCTGCATCCATTGCTGATAAATATTCCTATTTAATTTGTCATTTACAAAAATATAGTTTTTCTTACCTTTATTCATCTATGATTCACTCTGTCACTTCTATCATCTTCACCAAGGCATGTCAAAGGTTAAGAGCTGGAGCTTCAAGATGTAAAATAAGCAAATAACATCTGAGTCTATCAGACATATAACTACTGTTATTTGAAATTTATTTTGTTCTTTCTTTCTGAACTATAGACTGTTCATGACTTTAGACCTTACGTATAAAATGACTTGATTAATATATGATCAATGACATATAATCATAATAATTCTACAAAGATTAAATGTAGATATGTTGTAATCTAAGCAAACAGCAGTCTTATCACGCTATATCATGTGAAAATAAAATATTTATTTAATGTGAAAGAAACACTGTCACATCATTTAAATTATGTTAAAACTCACAAATACTTAAGATAATACAAATACTTAAGTTACATTTTTCTACACGATTAGTCTGTACAGGGATTAAGGTTTATTTAAATATTTTCTGACGGAACGATAAAATATAACCGGCAATGTTTACCGTCTATACAATATCCGGTCAGGACGTCACACTTCCTTCATCAGCTCCTACCGTTTAGCTTCTGTAGCACAGCAATGGCGTCCTGCAGTGGGGTTCGTAGTTTCCTTTTCATTTCAAATTACTCCCTTGTTTTAATGGTGTCACAGAGTTTAACCGACTAATATAATTCACTGTAGCGCGGGATAAATTAATCCCACCAGCCGAGGTTGTGTTTCTGTGCCAAACTTGTTGTTTACTTCTCCCAAGCTAACCAAGCTTAGCCAGTGCTAGTTAGCTTCGTTAGCTCGTCGCAGCTCTTTCCTTACTGTCGCTGTTAAACGCTACTTCAGCCTGATATTTTCGAGTACCTCGGTTGCAATAGGTAAACATTATTTTACGTCAAATTAAATCTATTTTCCAAACATAATTGTAACTCTGTTTGTGTTAAGGAAACCGCCACAGCTACCGAAGAGGAACAGACCGATACTCCTGCGACTCAGAAGAGGGAAGACAGGCTGCGGAAATTTCGGGAGTTGCATTTCAAACGGGTAAGTTGTTAACATGTGTATGGTCGTTAAAGAGCTGGTGGTAATTTAGTGTCACCTCCAGAAATAAGGTGACGACATAAACAAATCATGTCCGGGTGCTTTAAGTGTTGTTTTCCTCTGTAGAACGAAGCACGGAAACTGAACCATCAGGAGGTGGTGGAGGAGGACAAGAGACAGAAACTCCCTTCCAACTGGGAAGCTAAGAAAGCTCGACACGAGTGGGAGCTCGCTGTAGATCTTAAGAAAAAGGTATTTGGGTGTATAATGTACTAGTTGATGGTGCTCTGGATATTCAGAAAGATGACAAGCATTGTTTAAAAAGCTCTCAGGATTTTTTCATGTGGATCATCTTGAAAAACAATAGGAACCAAAGGCCAGGTTATAGACCCAGAGTTATCATATCATATATATTTAGTTTAGTCAGAAGATTTTAGATAAATTTTCAATGCTCCTTTTCAGTTCATAGACATTTAGTCCTACTCTGAGTTTTTCGTATTCTTTATGGCTCTCAGGAATGTGCTGAGAATGGGGAGGACTATCACCGAGTGAAACTGCTGGAGATCACTGCTGATGATGCAGAGCGCTGGGAGCGGAAGAAGAAGAAGAAGAACCCCGACACAGGATTTGCAGGTTGGTGGTTAGGGAGGACACAGACTTGGACTTAGTTTAACGTTCACCTGTTGCAGACCCTTAGTTTCATAACTAATGAAATACTTCATATAGTGAAATAAATACAATTATTAGCAAGTAGGGTAATTATGATCTTATTGTAAATTGCTCTGGATTAGCGTCAACTAAATGTAATGTAATGAACCACGTTCAGTTAGTCTGTTTGTTATAAGAAAATCACATGTTATTCTCAGGTGAGTTTGTCTGAGCTGTCAATACCTCAACAGTTTTGTTAGTGGTCACGTAATTTAAAATATCAGTAATATACCTATGTAGTAGCTTGTGGGAGATATTAAAAGTCCCCCCATCCTGGTTTACCATGCGGTTTTTCGTTTCATATTTCTTATATACTCTACACTCAACATATTATCTTTAAGCTGAACAACATCTAGAAATTTGATGTTGAATTGTAACAGATCCTCAAAGCTTTTTGAATCAGTTAAAGCTCCAAAGTAGAGGCGAAAAACTAATTTAACGGAAATCTAAGCTAATGATGCAATTCTGTCCCTTTCACACAAAATATGATTGGCATTCATTGTTCAACACACTGCGGTATATTGTAACTTAATGACTTTGGAATTCTATTAGTGAGATAAAATACAGAACCACAGTTGCATGTGATCAGCAGTCTTGTAGTTTTCCACCGTTTTATCAAACGGAGAAGGGTTGAAAATGAAGATGGTTCTGATTAAGTCCTACACATCTGTAGTATCAGTTGCAAACTAGAATGGCAATCCGTAAAGTACATAACTCCGCCAAGGTTAAAACTGGACTTGCGTGTATGCGTTGCGTTAACGCTTGGTGTGGGTGTTGCCAAAGCTTGGCGCCGGCATTTCATGCCTGGGACACACATAGCCGGCTTCCAAGTTACTGTGTCATTCTAGCTTGCAATACAATGCTAAGAACAATGCACTCGAAATAAAATCAACAACCAGATGAAAACACACCAGGTTGTCAAGCTGCCTTCGCCTTCACCATTTTGTGATTTGATTGACGAGCACCTGCACTTTCGTGTTTGTTTGAACATAATTTGATTGGCTGCTGCTTTCGCTGCTACATGGAAGGTTTAGATCTGGTAAATTCTGCCGTGCGCCGTGTGTGAGCAACGCGATGTTACAGAACTAATTTGCAGTTCGGCAAACGCACGACGTCACCCTGGTGAATTTGAAAGAGCCGTGTTTTGGTTGGCGTGTGCAATGTATATGTGTGAGTTTATAGTTATAGATATCAGATCTCTAAATACATCTTTTCATAAGATTTATTTATTATAATTTTAAATGTTGAACATTCTCTCGCAATGTTAAAGGAAATGGGGGGGCGGGGGGGGGGGATTCCTGTCTTGACCTTTTTATCCAACGTATAGGTTTCTTTTTAGTCCATGTCTTATCCTTCCACCAATTTTCATGGAACTCCACTCAAACCAAGAGATGGGGTGAAGACCTAACCTCCTTCGCTGAGGTTGTAAGGATTCCATGGAATATTTATCTTCCGAAATTGCCTCCAATTTAATCTACTGTAAAAGAAAGGAGAAATGTGTCTCCTGAATATGGCTGCCATATGTAGCATTGCATCAAAACCTCTGGGGGAAAAGATACCACAAGAGGGTCTTTATAGAGAGGAAGGAAAGAGAACCGCCTCTTTGTCTCTCCTCAACCAGCCACAGGTTGTCGCTGAGCTCTGCGCCTGCTTTCTGTTAGTTCCGGTAATTATAACTCTGTCAAATTGTTCTCTCTCCCTCTCACACAATGGACTGCAGGTTATGCTGAGGCCCAGTTCCGCCAGTACCAGAGGCTCACCAAGCAGATCAAACCAGACATGAAAAGCTACGAGAAACAGCGAGTTGAGAGGTGAGTGAAGCCTCTGTCCCCTCTTCCTGCACTTTGACAGTACTCCATCTGTGTCTTTTATTAGTTCATCCCGATACACACATACCTCAACATGGGATGAGACGCCCTCTGGCCTGAAAAGATTCATTTGCAGTCCCAACAGGGCCATAACAATGATGCATGAAGACATCTCTGGTATTAAGACCATAACTGTGAAATTTCTAGTCAAGTAAAATGAATTGAAACAATTCGCTTTGCGTAATCATCTTAGCATTCAGCCATCACATGTGCACAAAGCATTTTGTATATGTTAAATAAGTTACCAACTCATCTGCCCTGGGGTTATTGTTGATATATCTGCACACACCCAAAGTAGTCTTAAGATGTAGAAGTGTTCAGGAAGGGCACACATGCTAAGGTCAGAGATAAGATCAGTGCCTGCAGGTTCTCCACCCTTAAAGGCTGCCACATGCAGAACCGTGAATGATGCACCAACACATTTTGCCCTGCAGCCAGAGCATTTCCCCTCATTAGAATGGCCATAATCACAATGATGGAATAGAGAAGTCTGCTAAAGTATGTTAAATGTTGATTAACTGTGGTAATGGATCTCTAATTTATTTGCTGGTGCTTCACAGTGGTGCAGACTTTTACCCAACGTCCAACACCCTGATCCACGGCACACACGTCCCCTCAAAGGACGGAATTGAGCGCATGGTGGAAGATGTCGAAAAACAGTAAGTCTCACTCAGACGGATGGTAGAATCCACATTCTGCCATATCATCTCCTGGCCAATTTCATTTAGTCTCTGTGTCCACCTAAAACATTTCTCAGTACCACCTAACTTCTTTCATTTCTGTCCTATGTGAATTTTTACCAGTGAGAAATGACATACAGGGTTACTAAACAGACAAATAAAATAAAAACCGCACCTAAAGCACAGGATAAATCCAAATCCATTGGAAAATTCAAAACCAATCAAAGTGTGACATACAGCACAAGTCCCCCCCCCCCTTTTTTAAATCATTGGTCATAAGGGATTACTCATTTTATCAACAGTCAGACTTTATTTGTATTGCAATTTTCATACAAAAAAAGTAATACAAAGAGCTTCACATAAAATCAACTCACACACACACACACACACACAAGCAAGCACACATACAAATCAAGGGCTTAATAACTAAGGGAAGAAAAACCAATGAGCAAAAACAGGAACTGAGGGAATTCACAAAAACATCATGAATCTCATCATCGTCATCCAAAAACATTATTAAGAATACAGGCTTTAATAATCCTATAATTCGTTAGTGGCCAGATAGACAAGTACAAATTAGTTATTAGGAAATGAATGATGAGAAATCTATATCCATAACAATGAGTTTCTATGTATTTCTATAATATGTATGGGGTCGTATTCTAATGACCTCAGTTTCATTTAAAAATGTTAACACTCAAAATGAAACTCATGGAGATCATTGTCTCTCAATGAAAGGGCACAGCTTGTGACTAACGACAGAATAGAGTACAATACAGAAATAGCTGCATCTTAAAAAATTTGGGGGAATTATATCTAAACAACCGTAGTTTTTATTAATGTGATTTGATCCAGTGCACTGCTGATATTTTGTATATCAAATGATTTAACTTTTGTGATTTTGTTATGTTTTAAAATCTTTAAAAAAAAAAATTCACGCTAACATTTTTGTAATCACAAATTTAGTTTTATCATGTGGTATTCCACAGAAAACAACTGGGATTTTTCCATTTCATACTTCATATAGTCGTAAGTCATTCATGGACTAATAATGGGAACCTTTGCCAAAGTAATGAACACAAGGGTAGGTCAACAGTCATGTAAAACCCTCCTCCTTCCTTTACTTAATAAAAGAAAAGTGTGTGTGTGAGAACGGTTTGGGAAACTTTGCTCATTATGATTGGATTGGATCAGCCAGACCTTCTTCTGAAACTGTCATACCACAAATGTAGTGTGAAGCTGGAATATGAGACTATCTCAATTGTAATCAATTATGTGTGAAGAGCGTGAGTTTATGACGTCTTTGCCAATTTGGAAGGAGAGTGGTGTGATGTGTGAACCAGAGACAAATTAAGCTGCAGAAATCCCTGATGCAGGCAGCTGATTGGAGGCCATTTATCATCATCGGAACAGTGTGGTGGACCATTTCAAACGTTTCACTCTCCTGGTGCCATATTCATGAAGCTCCCCACTACAAAGGGTCGGTCTTAGTGACATAATGAAAACAAATTCTTAGAATTAGTTTGTCTTCTAAGAGTTTCTCGTCACTGTGTATTCACCAGAGATGTCAATTCCATAAAATAGACTATTTATAAATACACCATGTCTTAATAGTGACTAAGATCTATTTTTATACCCATTGAATTCCCTGTTTTTACGGTTATTAATGTTAGGGGCTTTCTTAAAATATTCTCAGAATCTTGAATGTGGCCTCAGGTTGGAATACGGACAACTACGTCCACAATAGTATCCCTCAGTTTCAAAGACCATCTTTTTTTGCATTTTTGAAAAAAAAACTTTATTAAACGCTCCTGGCTCTGTTTTAGTTTGAAAACCCTGGGGGCTGCATTTTTCGTCTGGACGGGCAGAAAGGGAGACATTTGGAGCCGATGACGCGGACGCCCACATTTTCTTCCTCATTGGGTTTGCAAAGAGTTGCTCTCGCTCCCAGAAACACTTCCACCTTGTCATCAGTCCAAGCAAGGACACACATGGTGAGAGGTGGTTGCCCTTGCTGCTCCTAATTTGTAGTATTTTCTGCAACCAACAGCATTTAGACAATCTGCCTCCTTTTCACACCTGCACAGGCAGCATGTTAGTGGTCATACGATGTGTTATTATAGACTGAGATCATGATATGCAGCTGAAATTCTCATCTGCACACAGTTACAAGAATTTTGGAATGTGGGCATGGGTCTATGGTTGTCCACATAAGTCCCAACACAGAGATCGTACATACCTCTGGTGTCCCTCACATTTATCTGTTGCCTCAAACCATTCAGGTCTTCCACTGGTTCTTTGTTAAGTATTTTGTCTTTGCTACAGACTTTCCTTTCACGTTTTATTACCCTGCTCTTTCCCTGAGCTGTTCTATATTTGAGACAGTCCAAGGCTTGTGTTAGAGATGCGACTGTGGGGCATTAGACAAGGATTGAGTTTCCAGAGTATGACGCACAACAATGCTTTGAAGACACAGTGAATCAAGTCTGGGAGCTCACAAATTGACTGTATTTTCCTCTCGAGTGTGTGTGTGTGTGTGTGTGTGCGTTTCGTTTTCCATCACCACTCTCGTCAGCCAAATTTCAACGCACACAGCCAAATTATTGCCTGTAGACAATTATGTTACTGAATGTTTCATGGTGAGCGGTCATACTGGTTTGTGAAATCCTCTCTAAGCCACTTTTATTTGTGATTGTCAGGATCGAGAAGCGGGCCAAGTACAGCCGGCGCAGGGCGTACAACGACGACGCAGACATCGACTACATCAACGAGAGGAACGCCAAGTTCAACAAGAAGGCGGAGCGTTTCTACGGCAAATACACAGCGGAGATCAAACAAAACTTGGAGAGAGGCACGGCTGTCTAGTCACCTGAGAAGATGTTCGCTGGTTCCCTTTTTTCTTTTTCTTCTCTGTACTTGCTAAAGAGACGGCGTGTTGTCTCAAACATCTTTTAAACTGGAAGACAATTCAGTCATCGCTATGATATGTAATGTTTGGTGTTCCTTTGTACAGTATTAGAGGTTTAAACAACACATGTGCATGTTCCTATCCTTGTTTTTAAATAAACCACTTGCAATTATCCAGTTATCTTGCACACTTTTTGGTTTAACTGTGGGTTTCTCATGCGTGTGGTCTCATGACAAGAGACATTTTGAGCGTGAGAATGAACTACCATCGCGCCCTGGGGGCATGTTTAGCAGCCAGATGCCAGCCAAAAGAATCTTCTTAGTATAGGTGCCCGCACAGAAGATAGGGAGCAACAATTGAGCAATTCAATTTATTCATTATCACCCACATCTCAAGTTTAACCAACTTGCCCCGAAGCTGTGACATGAGCAGGAAAGTCTTGTGACTGGAGACGAGATAAGACATGAAAACAGGTTCCCATGCGAGTTTGCCAGTGTCGGAGCATGGTGGCTTTGCACCCTCTACTGGACAAACAGTGACAGGTTTGTGTCAGTGAAAGTCAAACTAGCATGGAAATGAATCAAACACTCCGGGCTCCACTCCAATAGTTATATTTTACCTTGATTAGTCACCTCTCAGAGTGAATTTATGGGACGTTTCCTGGCACACACAGTTTGTTTTTGCTGATGAAAGTTTCGGGGAGGTCTTTTCACATGTGACTCTGCTCCAGATCTGTTGGGGGGGGGGGGGGGGGGGCATGGGGGTCTGGATTAAGTGTTCTGGTTTATGGTTGGGATATTTTTGTCCTTTTTATCTGATTCACCGGAGGATGTTGGCTGGGAATTTTGTAAGTAAAAGCAGAGCACTAATTCACCACTGTGTCTCAGATAGTCTGACACCTTTGATTCTTTCAAGGCCAACTGCCAGTTAAGTGTTCCCTCTAAAGTGAAAGGGCTTTGTTTTAGGCCCAATAAGCAAGTTTTCCTACAGGCACAAAAGTGAGTGGCACCAAATCATGCAAAAAATCTAAAAAGAAATAAACATAAACTACATATTCATGAGTCATACAAGAATAATTTGACAGACGTGTCTTGTCTTATTCGCTTGGTAAAACTCAAAAAATACAATTGAATATACTGTAAATGCATTTGCATCCTAATCTCGGTAATGAATCAGAATTAACAGGTCGGTTTACAGCAGGAGACGCGGAGTCTGGCAGTAAAGATATTCAAAAAAATGTGATTTTATTATGACAACAGATTTTGACATGCATCCATATATCAGCCTTTCAAATCTCATAAGCATCGAAAACGTATTACTTACTCAGGAGATGGTTATCTAAACCCGACAGATATGTAACCTTCTTGCAATAATTCACCAGCGTTTCCAACAAATGCCAAAAACTTGTCACGCTTAATACACACAAGCTTTAATGTAAGAAGCACAGCAGCCACAACAGAAGATTTTATCAGGTTACCCAAGATGGAACATGTTGGAGTCCTGCATAAGCAGACATGTATCAGTGACGCTGATGGATGGTTGGAGATCATCCCATCAGACAAAAAGAGACAAAATGTTTTCCCATGAAAATGTTTGATTAATTGTTGAGTTTTTTTCACTTGTCATAGTTGGAAAGTACAGGTGGTACTAACATTAACAATGGTTCTGTTAACAGAACATAGTTGTCACATGACAGGAAACAATCACACTCGGAACCAGAGTCCTGAGACTGATGCAGCGATTGATGTCTGTGAAACGGGTTCATCGTAAAATCTGATTAAAATGAACAGCCAATCATGTAGGAGCTTGCTAACTGTGGAATAGATGGAGGCATTACTGTATGTATATATTTAGATATATTAAAACATTAACTGTACCACCATCCCTTTTAGTAGAAACACTGGGGCAGACACTGACTCCATGTGGTCATCATTGGAAATGCAACTAACTTGCATTATTTTTCCACACCCGATTAACCCAAATCCTGCATAATCAATCTTAACATACAATGCGCTTAAATTATAAAATAGGGTAAACCTACAGAATGCTAATTTACTTTATATTTTTGAAATTAGGCATTTGTGCCACCTAGTTCCTCACTACCAACTCTTTGTGTGTACTCAAACTAATAACTAACCCATGTCATGTTTATATTTTCAACTTAATACAGGCATATCCCACCACAACTAATTTTTAAATATCAGTCTAAAACATCTGTATGCACCGCGTTTTACAAGTTACATATAAAAGTAATATTCTGTATGATTAACCTTGAAATTACTTTTATCATACAAATATTTCTGAAAAACATACCCCTCTACAGTGAACCAGTTAAAAATAAAACCTTACTTCTACGCAGACACTCTTTGGTTATAAAAAAAAAAGACAAATCAGTATTTTATGATCAAATACACATCTTTATTAAGTCTGTTCACAGCTTAATACACGACAAAGGGCAAAAGATAATCCCACCTGTACCGTACTCCTCACTTCTTCCCATTTAACTCATCTGAAAAAAAGTCGACGATGAAATGAGCGTATGTACAACACATTTACAGTATTTACAGGGTCCATATAATCTTGTCACACTAGTGCGACTTAGTGAGTTTGTGTTTGCTTGCTTTGGTGAATTTGCCCGCTCTGACTGGAATCCAGTGGCCGTAGGGCTTCCTGCTTTCATAGCTGTCGACTCTGGGAGTCACCTTAGCACAGGATAGAGCTGCTGCTGTTGGTTTGGCCACAGAATTCTTAAGAAGATAAAGAAAAAAAAAAATCAATACATCATCATATGTTGAGGGTGATGTTAACAGAATATGGTCTTGAATATGAACTATATCTATAATAGATCAGTAAAAACATGGACAAGATAAAATTATTATAACTTACATTAATGCTGAAAGAGATGCTTTTTCTTAAAGGGGACAGCTTTGGGTTGGAAATGTCATCAGGCTCTTCATCACTGCTCTGTTTCAAAAAGACAAGAAAGATACACCTAGTTAGATGTAGGCAAATCTAATGGAGTGAGCTTTGACAGTTTGTGAGGTCTATTTACAGATGGGTTAAAAATGATATTACTTATATTTTAAAGCACTACTATCGCATAGATAAGCATTAGCTTCAACAAACTGCAGCTATCATGCACAACCCCCCAACTGCTGTCAAAGATTAAACTCAAACATCGAATGAATGCTTCGATAACAGACCTTGAAAGACAAAAACTAAAACATTGCATACAAAAAGAACAAGTAAAAAGGATGTCTTCTCTGACTAGAGTGGCAGAATGATGGTGACGCAGGTTTCCCAGCCCCTCAGCACACGCCTCGTGTACCAACTTATCTTTGGCATACGGAGAGGAGTTCTTCTTCTGTTTTAGCTCTCTTGACAGGAATAGTCACTATAACGCAGTCCACGCGCCTGCGCTCCATCAGTGAGAGGAGGAGTCTGCTAAATAACAATGACCCATTTCAACGGCAAGCATTTATACATTTGTAATGTCAGAATTGATATTGCTTTTCTATATGAAGTGTTTAAAGTGTCATCAAAATTTCAAGAAGTTTGTGTAAAACATTCAGGTATCAATGTGTGTGATTAGCATTGTGTCAAAATGTGAGCATATTTACAGATATGTGTGGGTTTCTTTGCAGACCAACATCACAAGAATTATCAATTTAACCTTTCAGGCAAACACAATTAGTCTTCACCCAAGTCACATGACAGCCTTTTAATCCCAGGTGCCGATGAGTGAAGGAGACCACTGTCATGTTATCTATGAAGACAGGAATAAATACAGAGAGAGTATGTGTGTTCCCTCAGGTCCAAAGGTCAACACAAGACAGGAATTCAACACAGCACAGAACTAATGATTATCAATAGACATGTATGTTACACGGTGTTTGACCAACTACAAGTCAGTAGCAACTTTGATAAAATGGTGCAAAAATGTTTTTCTCGTCTAGATCTAAAAATGTAATACGTGGTCACTACACCATTATGAACAAGTGGTTAAAAGATGATTAACTACCCTCAATTGTCCAGACCACTTGATTTGTACTTACATTCAGTCCAAGTTGATAGAAACTATTTGTAAAACTGTTTGGAATCTGTGACAATGCTGCTTCTATAGCGTGTGATGTGGTCACTATGAAGACTACATTCACTTTCTGGCACCCACCTGGGACACAGTCTTTTTGGGGTGTTGTCTCACCCAAGTTTCTGAATCTGATGATTCTTCGGACTCCACCAACTGCTCTGACAGGTCTGGTTTCACACTTTCTGGAAGATCTGCCTTCTCCACTGCGAGGATCTGCATTGTGTTGGTCTTTTCAGTGCTGAGTTCCCTCTTATCTGGGCAACATAGAAGTATTGAGAGAGAATTGAATCACTTGAAAACAATAGACAGTAAAAAAAATGGTTTCACTTTAAAGGGCAATTTCTCCATCTAAACTTACCATCCATAGTCTGACTGACAGAGTGTCTTGAAGTTCTGGATTGGTTCCTGTGGCTTCTGTCTGGGGATCTGGAAATTTTATTTCTATCCTGGCCCTCAGTTTTCCTGTTTCTATGCCTGTGGCTAGTAGACTTGGAATGGGACCTGTAATTACTTCTACTAGAGTACCTGTCCTGCGAGGATGACGGCTTGTAAGATTTAGAGTCGGCTCTGATGTGGCGTGGCAGGGAGCCTCTATGACGGCCATGTCTGGGGCGGCTGTCGCAGCGACAGCGGGAGGAACATCTGTGGCAGCGAGGATGAGAGCGGGACCTGGGGCGGGATGACAACTTGCAGCTGGATGAGGATGACACTGAAGAAGATGATGACGACCTTTGACGTGTCTTATGGCTGCTGCGCACCCTGTGGTGGCCAGGAGAGTCCCCGCTGCTTCGGGAGCGTGAACGAGACGAAGCAGGGCTTTTGTGGTCGAAGATGACACTGATGCCGTCACTCTGACGAGCGGTGGCCATTTCTGAGTGTGAGCCTTCTCCCTTCGCCATTGTTCTGTATTCTGCAACAAGCTGAAATAAGACATAAAAAATGTCATTGTATGAAAAAATACAATAACAGTTTCAGTTAGATTTAATCCTTAAGTAATACCAGCCTGCATGCGTGTGTGTGTGTGGGAGGGGCTATAACTGTTACATAACAGCTGATATCTCAATGCTGCCCCTAGCGAGCGAAGTAGAGACACGTGACTGCACAGACTGGAAATTTCCAGTCTGACTCAAGCTAAAATAGCCTCGACTAGCACAAGCTACCGCCTGCTATAGCAAAACAAATAACATCGTAATTTATATCTGTCGCTCTGTATATTATTAATTACATGAAACTTTCATTTATATTTAAAAAACTCCTTTATAGGCGATTAAAATAGTTTAAACTATAACTCTAAAATGGTTAAACAGAGCTATGCTAACGTTAGCTGCCGCAGTGCTACTTACCAGGCCGGTCGAAGATCAAAACCTTTGTTCGGACGTAGTCGGTAAAAACACGGTTAAGAGAACGTCGCTTTGATAAACGAATCACTGATTAAAAATTCCGCGAGAAGGAATCTGCAGTTTTGATCTTTGTTTTGTTGGGTTGTAGCGAAATGTTGTCCAAAGGCTCCGGAGATCCTCTTCGTCGACGTTCGAGCTGATGGCGTCGTCATGCAATGCAGTAAAGAAGGCGGGGCCACAGTTTAAACTGACTCTGGAAAATTCCAGTCACGTGGTACACGGGAAGGTCGGACCCTTTTGAACGGCGCACCGTCGTCATGGCAAACAGAGCGAGTCCGTTCACTGTGGGAGGAAGTAGTGATTCTTTATTAAAACGATATGAGCTCTCCTAAACTTACATGTGTGCCCTTATCATTAAATAGAAGAGATTACAATACAATAAGCACAACATAACAGATACAACACAATATAATACAACAAAACAGAACTGAATAAAATAGAATATAGTACAGCACAACATAACATTATAGAATAGAGAAATACAGCATAACATGACAGAATAGAATCATAGCGAATACGATATAATATAACATAACAAAATAGAATCACAGAGAATACAATACAACCTTACATAACATAATACAATATAAGCCTAAATGACACTTACTTATAGCACTTTGTAGAAATGGTACTTTCTGGAGTCTTGTTTTTCTGAGTTTGTACTCTCATGGTTGAATGCAGTTATTTTAAGGTCGCTTTGGATAAAAGCGTCAGCTAAATGAAATGTAATGTAATATAATAAGCTTCCCCTAAATTACCATGTGATATCAAACTGTCCCTATGAACAAAATATGGTATACAATTCAATCAATAACGACAAGACAAAACTTTGCACATGATGCTTCCATATACAACACATTTTAAGGCTTTACTGATTTAATACAAATTTAGTGGCTTTTTTAATCGTTGTGTGTTCTATTTTGGGTAGAATATACAATGAAAATGTGTATAGTTGTTTTCTAAAATATTAAGTGAGTCAATTGTGATATATGAACAAAATCATTGAATACATAAAAACAAATAAATTAATGACAAATAATCTCAGGTTTGTTGTGGCAGGAAAAGCGATTCAAGTCAAATGTGTGGGTCTAGCAAGCAGCTGGTTTACAGGATACAACAAAGACAGGATTTTGAATGATATAAGCGTGAATACGCGGGGCATGAAATCTCGCGATGTTTTACGTAACTGCAGTTTTGTTTACTTGGCGACTCCCTCCTCTGAGCCAGAGCGGTTAAAGTCTCCACAGCACCGTGTGCTCCTGCAGCTGAAACCCGAACAGCACATCGATCAGGCATGGACGTCCTCACCGTGTTACCCTCCAACTTTGGTTACGCTATATTTACCTACCTGTACAGCTGGGTGATGCTGGGGTATTTAGCAATCAAGGTTGGGGCTGGCAGGAAGAAGTACGGCGTCAAGGTAGGCGAAGTTCGACTTTAAGATAATTATCTTGACGGTGGAATGTGAAGAAGAACCACTGTGCTGTGGTTTATTTGATTTAGTTCCTGTTCTAAATGTGTCATGGCTGCATTTCTAACATGTATGATCTTTGCAGTATCCCACCATGTACAGTGACAAGGAGCCAGTGTTCAACTGTATCCAAAGAGCACACCAGAACACCCTGGAGGTTTACCCCCAGTGGCTGGTGTTCCAGACCCTCGCGGCTCTTGTCTATCCGGTATGTGTCATTTCTAGTTAATCGTGATCATAATTGAAGTAACATAGGTATGCTTTTTGGAAAAATCGTATGCATATTCATTTTGGCTATCGCTACTCAGAGGAGGATACTATGGGCTCCATAAGTTGGTGTAACATGTTATGTCAGGTTTGTGGGAGGTGCCACCACTCCTTGTGATCTTTGGCATAAATTCTTCAGATAACAGTCAAGGCAAAAAAGCAGTGTCATTCTGATAAAGCATATTGTGATTAAACTAACCCTTGTGTCTTCCCTTTGTTTCTTATTCTTTGTTTGTAATCTCAGTTGTCAGCATCTGTGCTGGGGGCTATTTGGGTGACCAGCAGGTTGTCCTATGCCTGGGGCTACTACACAGGAGGTAAGAATGACTTTAAAGGGTAATGGTTTGTGAAAGGATGTAACATCAAGGTCAAAAGTACCGGGTCCCTGAGGGTCAAAGCACAATGACACTTGCCGAACACAGAAAGGGAGTGACAGTACTTCTTGTTCATTACCTTGTTATACTAGAAATAAACATACAACAAGTTAAAATCTGTTCTGTGAAATGTTGTAACGTTTTCTGGAAATGTCGTCCCTATGGGCCAATGTACAAATGCACATAAATCCTATTTAGCATCTGTCAATTAATTTTTACACACAATTCTAGGCTGACCTCTTATATTTTAGATAAAGTTTCACTAATAATAATGTGTTCAGTGTTGACATGAGCTCTATGTGTTAAGGGGCCTTTTAAAGATTAAAACACAAAGTAGATAATTTGCTATAAGATCAAAACTCATCGATTTTTTTCTTCAACTTCACTGCCAGGATTTGTAATTTACATTAAATACTGTAAATAAAATTGTAGTTTCACAAGTGTAAAGGCTGCAGTCCGAGTGTAACAGAGATGACAGCACAGTGATTGTTTGAGCCTTTATATTGCGTCTCACATATCAGCAATAGTTAACGACGAAAACATATGTACATCTATTTGGTCTAAATTGTGTGAATGGTTTAAATGAATTGGTTAAGTAGTTGTCATTCAATATCCTATTTGCTAAATTTCTAAAGTATCAAAATCGCACCTGGAAAAAACTCTCTCAAAATGTATTTTCATTGTTCATGATAAACAGTAGTTATGTGTTTCCTATGATTCTGCTTCAGTGACCATTTGAATTGTCTTTTTTCGTGTTTTATTCCAGATCCATCCAAGAGGATGAATGGTGCTTATGGTTACATTGGATACTTTGGAGTCATCTTTCTGTCCATATCTGTCGCCTTGCAATTGCTCGGTCTCTTTTAAGGTTGTCCTTTCTTCTGTCAGATGAGTTTGCTCATCTTTATTAGTTTACATAGCATTTTCAAATGTATCGACAATAAAGTAACATTACAGTTCTTAAAATGCTTTTTTTTCAAAATATACGTGAAACAAACTTTTATAGACCTCTAAATCAATGCATGATATCTTTGTTTTCCAGTATTTGTTATGAATGTCTGCTTTGTGTAATCACTGACAATAAAGAGGATTCTTGTGAACATTATGTATCACATACTTTCTTACATCTGCCGAACATTCAAGGAGCAACAAGGTACAGGGTCAATTTATTGTGAGATCAACATATTCTGCAAAAACATTTTTGTGGTCATTGTTCAACCAGCCAAAGCAGAAATGGAGATTCTAGTTAATTTATAATCCATTAAATCACCCTGTTCCTTACAACTGTTTTCTTGAATTTCATCAATGGAAGAAAGGTTTTAACCCAACTTTGATCAAATTGGTAGGAAGGTAAATAGCACTAATAGTAGAAGGTGGACATTTTATTGCGACATATGCTTAGTAAATACAGATTAATTTTTTGACATTTATATTTTTATCTGTGAAAGTGAATGAACAAAAGTGTTCATCTTGTTGAGCAAAATGAAAACTTCGCTCCACAAAGTGTATTTCTCTAGATTACTTCTTCTATCCTACTTTCTCTTCCTGTTTGTTCAGTGCTACTTCTGGCTCTTTGTATAGGCCAACATTATACAAATTTTAGTTTTGAGAGCTGCCTCTATTCCCTCCATTGTACTGATATAAGACGAGGTGCACCTTTGTAAGAGCTTAGTTCATTCTGTAGTGGATTCCACTTCAGTTTCCTCTTAGGGTAATATCTTTCTTTCATGATGCTTTAATCTATAATACAAGAAAATAAAATCGTAATGTGGACTGACCTTAATGCAAAAAAAATTAAATAAATTCTCACCGAAAGGAGGATAGCATCAAGAAGTTTCCAGTTGAAAGCAAAGTGTGAGAGTGTGACTAATGAAGGGGTTAGCAGGAGGCATTACGGCTCCATGTGACTCACACACGATGTCCCAACCATGCACAAATGTCCTATGTGGTTGGGGATAGAGCGAATGACTGAAGATCTACAAACAATTTTAGATGAAGTCAAATGTTTTAAATTTTACTTCAAATTGGAAATTCCAAGATTTATTTATTTTTTACTTTAGTTATTGTTGACTATTGGGCCTTGGCGGAGGTGAGCACCATTTTATTTTTTGAATGTCTGCCCACAAGACTTTTTTTTAACTTGTGAAGGACCTTGTAGCTATGTTTTGAAATGGGTTATATAGATAGATAGATACCTTTTCTAAGTTTTCTTTTTCTTCTTCTTCTTCATCTTATTGTTTTTATTATTATAATCATCACCATCATTATTATCATTTTGATAAATTTACTTTCACAATCATCATAATATCATAAATATTAAACTTTCAAAGTGTTATTAGTATTATCAGTAGCAGTTGTACAAGTTAAGGCCAATGTCAATGGATCTCTACAAAATGCTCTTCTACTGTGTTTCATATTGAGTGAAATATAAGTTTCAGAACAAATTACTATCCCTACTTGCAGGCACGTGCAAAGATAGACCCCTAGTGGTGCTCAAGCACTGGCCCTTTTGCCCTGGATGAGAAAAGGGCCCTTCTGCTGGAGCCCATTTTTTTCTTCATTCATCAATATTTAAGAATAAAAATTACTCTCTCTGTCATCAATTTATAACTGCTGGTTGTACATCAAATTGTCCTTGAAGTATATTAAAGATTAATGGACAACTTTGGCAAATCACAAGCTGCACAAACTAATCTAGAGCAGCAGAGGAACCCAGCAGCCAGCAGGGGGCAGCCTCAGGACATCACAGCAGACTGTGATTCTTGTAAGGCGTACGAAGACAAGGTTGGAAAAGTACTGGGTTATTCCAGTCTATGGGTTATTCTAACAATAGGTTTTGAAAGTATGTTAAATCATCCAGTATCAAAAAGCCAAAATTATAAAAGTAACTTTTAAGTAAGGCAATATATGTAGTAAAGTAGAAAATATTTTCTCTGAAGTTTTAGTCATAATTTGTCAGTGTTATTAATCTGCTTAATTCCGCCGAACAATCATCAGGCAGTGCTCAGGGTAGCAGCTCTATTTTATCTTGGATCAGGCCATAAACTTATAAAACAGATGAGGGAGAATCAGTAACCCTACCTGGTCCAGAGGAGCCCATCACATCGCTAACCCTAACATTAACATATTATTTGGTAATGCAATATGGCCTTGTTTTTGCCTGTCATTCATTTATTTATTCAAATTGATAATTTGAGTTACTTTGTTAACAAAAATAAATATATAAGTTGACAATATCCTACTGTGTTTTTTATTTAATTATTATTATTATTATTTTTAATTTCATAAACAATTTTGACGATGGGTGCCCTTTTCTTGGTTTGAGCACCACCTAAAATGTCTGTGCACGTGCCTGCCTACTTGTCAGGTTTACGACAAATCGAGTAGTTGCGTAGTTTGTTCATCTACTTTTGAGAACAAGTCCCGTCATGTCCCACGGTTCCTGAACGCAGCGTCTCTCTCGGGTACAGGATGTGGACTATCTGCGCATGTGCGTGACCCGAGCCTCTTCTGAAGCAGAGTCTGGTTGAACCGGGGGGATCCGAACCATAACAGCGACTAAAAGGTAACCAATCCTTCTCTAAACCACTTTGGCGTGATATGAGGACATTCAGTCGCGGGTGGTCGCTTGGTTCAGACGCTGTCCTTCGAGCTACGACGTTATTTTCCGCCTCTTACGCAGGAGGAAGAAACCTTGAAGGAAATGTTCGCTGGTATCAAAGCGATGAACAAAAGCCTCGACACGGCCGTGTTTGTGTGTGCGGTGTGGACACTGCGTGCTTCTGCTGCGTGTTAACGTGATATGTCGACACACTGGTGGTTAAAGATGTGTTAGTCTGCTGCTGGTCTAGTGGATACAGATGGAGTTTGTGTTGTTGGTGTTCAGTGTGTGACTGAGGGAGCTGAGCATCATCTTTACTGCTCAGCTGCTGCGTCCGGAAGTAGGCTACACGTTGATTTCATACACTTCCAGACATCCATCTGATATTATAAATATATTTATAATCCACTGTTGATCACAGATTATCGTGTCGTCGATTTAGATTAAAGTATTGGTCTGAAGGTAATGAGGTTGCTTTCACTTTCACACTCAACAGTTGGAGCCATGTCAGGTTTTCTGGACGGAATCCGGTGCGGAGACTGCGAGTGTAATGTGGACTGGGGCGAGAGGAGGAACACCATCGCATCTGTAGCAGCTGGAGTGCTGGTATGAACACTGATATTTGTTTTACATTGAAGTTATGCAATTGTATTTTTAGCCACTGAATGTGTTTTTTCAGTCTTTAAATTTCAAAAAGTAATTTTCACTTTATTGTTCACAAATCCAGAATAAGAAATTCAACTTTCAACGGACTGCTAAAATTAATTCCCAATAATTCAGTTGCCAAAATTCAACTCCTAAATTTCTGTTTACAAAAATGATTATAAAACGCCTGGGATACCAGGGAAAATCTGTCGAATGTCTCACATAAAAAAGCAGACCTCCGGCCAATTTCAGTGGTCTTGTGATATTTGCAACAACCCTAAGGAGACGACACAAACGAGAAACACTGTACTGTGAGCTTCGCTACGCCGGTGTTCCAGTTTATTCCAGAAGCTTCAATAAGGTTATGTTATAATAATGTTTAATATGTCGTCCTGTGCAACAATCTGTACAGAATGAATCAAATTGGGGATTCCTGTTTGTAAATAGTAAACAGAAACTTCTCTCCATCCATTATCTATAACGCTTATTGTTTTTAGGAACGAGTGAGCCAATCCCAGCGGACATTTGGTGAGGGGTACATCCTGAACGACGGTCACCAGCGTTTGGCAGGACCATCATTTAGAGACAACCATTCCCACTCACATTCATCCATATAGTCAATTTAGAGTCTCCAATTAACTGCATTGTGTCCGTCATGCTTTAGAAATACGCATCAATACATCCACTAGCTTTTCACATTTTTCCTGCAGTATTCTCACTTGGACTCACTCTGACATTTTACAAGGGGGCTGGCAAAACAATATCTGACTGAGACATTTGCGTTCTCACATACTCACATTTCAGGAAAATGGAAAATGTTTGGTCTTCAGTGCAAGTCTAAAAGCAGCCTCAGTGAATCCTCTGACTAACTATGAATCGTGTTGTTGCAGTTCTTCACTGGTTGGTGGATCATCATCGACGCGGCAGTGAAATATCCTGATCAAGGAGAGTTTCATCACGCCTACCACACTTGTGGAGTCATTGCTACAGTGGCTTTCCTCATGTAAGTTGGGCTTTGTGGACTATTTCTCTCGTAGGCAATATAATCACGTTCAGTTTGGCAAAATTGTGATGTGGCCCCATCATGAGGCCTCTCTCTCAGCTGATAGAGTTGTTAAGTTGCAACTGAAATAGAACATTTGTTATTACATGAAATAAGTACAGCGTTTCGGTCACAAGATAACAGGTGGACGTATGATAGGGGGGTTAGTTTCCTTAGTCTTCCCATTACAGTCTACTGACTACTGGTTGGTGACTGTAGCTCTTTTCCACTT
This sequence comes from Platichthys flesus, assembly GCF_949316205.1. Taxonomy (NCBI): domain Eukaryota; kingdom Metazoa; phylum Chordata; class Actinopteri; order Pleuronectiformes; family Pleuronectidae; genus Platichthys; species Platichthys flesus. Next base: position 11,798,982 of record NC_084954.1, on the reverse strand, counting down.
GCTGCTGACATCACATGACTGAAATTCCATACTGTGGTATACATGTTATAGCGGCTAAACCATCTCCATGGCAAATCAGCTTCTACATCCACAAGCCTCAGTAGTACCAAGTTAAGCTGGGGTCAGACGACACTGGAGTTGTACAAACTTTACGAATTTTGAAATTTGGTTCCACTACTAACATAAGGAGAATCTAACCCCAACCCTAACCCACACTTTAAGATAAGAAAGTAATGGCACATCACGCACTTCAAGATATTATTATGATTATTGCTCCAGACGCAGCGAGAAACCATCTCATGTCTCCTGTGACCTCATGGGGAAGCGTGTAGCGACAACTTTCTATAATGGTAATAGACAAAAGCAGAATTAATTTTTTGTTGTGCACCATCAGCTGCTCCGGTCTCTCTCTGCCCTGGTTCTGCTCAGAAAGTACTGACGTAATCAACCCAATTTTGAATCCTAAATCAATCAAACAAATTCTAAAATGATATAGTGTAAGAATCGCTCTGCAACCCCTCACACTACCAAACAATCTGGGTCAATTTTTTGGGGGTAGGATCAAATCAGGGTTAAATAGGCCCTGAAATTCCTTTAGTCTGAGCCCATCTTAAGTGGAGACATGTATACAGCATATAAATCCATGTAAGCAATCTGGTAAATGTAACTTATTAATTAGCTTCTGATATGTCCTCCCCCCTTTGACCCATTTAGGATAAATGCCGTTTCAAATGGACAAGTGAGAGGAGACAGCTACAGTGAAGGCTGCATTGGACAGACGGGTGAGTGTGGTTTAAAATACACGATGACTTAGCTTTCTCTCTATATTATGGGCATATTTCTCCATATACAGTTAATTTCCCGTTTGTGCTGAGGGTTTCCTCTCTTATCATTAAATTATTCTGCAGGTCACACGTAGCTTCTATCTTACCTTGCCCTAATTTCTGTTTTGTTTCCTTCTACAACCATTGCAACACATGTGCAGTAAAACACACACCCATAAAGAAGCACCGGGTTGAGTCCCACATTAATCCACCTCCTATATCTCTGTCTGCAGGTGCACGAGTGTGGCTCTTCATTGGCTTCATGCTGGCTTTTGGTTCTCTCATCGCCTCCATGTGGATTCTGTTTGGAGGATTTGTGGTGCCTCGTAAGTTTGTCAATTTGGCACATCGCAAGTCACACTGACTAGTTGGAAATGGACGACCCTCCTGTCCGTGCATTGCTTTAATTTTCTCCTTATTTGTGTACTTTTTGTGAAAGCTTGGAGATAAGGACTGAACAGAGCAGTGCCACTGGATATAACGGGGGTAGTGTTAACAGGACATGAGCAAGATATTTCAACAATTGATCTACCGTCCACGAGTCCCTGACCACAACGTGTTTTCAAATGGAGTCACAGACCGCAACGGATTTACAACACGGCCACTTTTGTGTCTTTACGTTATTAAGACTTTCTCCACGATCCCAGTGTTCGTCAGAAACTCTTGACTCCACCCTGCCCTCTAGTGGATGTAACGCTTTACAACCATGTCAACATGAATGATGCATGGAAGTTGTTGGCGGCGACGTACATTGTTTGAAACCATTATATTGGTTTTCATACATAAAGGCAACATAAATGAGCTGTGTTTTCAAAAGAGAGACTGAATAAACAGGAGTAACTAAGGATCCATACCATAGGAAAAAAATATGATCCAACTTAAGTGTGATACTGTACCAAATTGTACAAACTGACCCACTTTATAACTTCTCTGAACCTGTTGTCTTTTGCAGAGAAGCCTGTCGTGTACCCGGGTATTGCCGTCTTCTTCCAGAATGCATTCATTTTCTTTGGGTAAGTCAATAGTCCTCAGTGGCATCGTACTTTCAACCCATGCTCTTCCTTCACTTTCTCATACCACCCTCCTGTCTCTCCATGCAGGGGTTTGGTCTTCAAGTTTGGACGCACAGAGGATCTGTGGCAGTAATGGACTGCGTGTCTTTATGCCAACCGTTCTACACGTTGCTATCTATATTGTATGAGACAATATGCTTCCCTTTATATATATATCAAAAACTTTTTTAGCATTAAAATTGACATGTTTAATTTAAACCATTTGCTGTATAATAGCTAAATCATAACTAAGCACAAATTGTAATAGAATCATTGTAAGTTTAAGTAATTTCAAATGTGGCAAATTGTTAAATGTAGCCTAGTTAGAATGGTTTACAAGTTGTGTATAACAAAATGTGTGTTTTGGAAGATTAACTGCTCTGAGTTGTCTATGTTTCCTTTGGGTACACTGACCGCTACGATGTCATTTAATTAGAACTGTTTATTGAGTGGAAATAACATAAGTTATTATGATACAAAATATATCAAGAGCCATGTTTCAAAATACTGTACACATACACACATACCGAATGTAACCATATTGGGTTGTTTGTAAACACTGTCAGCTCTGAACATCATCCAAATTTATTGTTTTATTTCACTGCTATACTTACTCATATACATTTTGCTTGTGTAACATCCAAGGTTATTTCGTGACAAATATGACAAAATTAAACAAAAACCTTCTGAACAATAAATGACCTACATTCATGTTTGTCTGGTTAAACCTTCATTCTTACAAAAAACATTTACATATTGTTATATACATTGAGGTGAAAATATGTTTCACTTCCAGGATTCCAGACTTGGCCTGTCTTTCTCCAGCTCACTTTTTTACTGCTAGATTAGGAAACTGCAAAATATAGAAATAATTATTCTTTGAATGTCACTGGAAAACGTTATTTTCATTGGAGAAAGGGGAATATAATGTTGAATACATACCTCCCAGAAAGCCTGGTCATCGAAACATTTCTTGTCCTGGGTTGGTCTCCAGAAGTCCCACTTGAGTATAAGTCCTTAGAGAAACAGAAAAGTCCCTAATAAAACAAGCTTATGAATGGTGAAAATAAAAACACAATCGATATACAGCTGGTGTTTTCATCCTTTGAATTGTAGAACACTAAAAGAGGCGTTGTAAGGGAATTTTATTAAAATACTGAAAACATAACTTTAACGCATTTTATTGAGAACCTCCTTATTCAATGTTCTGTCCTCTGTTATTTGAGGCTGTTAAAAATGGATACTTACCTGTGATGATTCCCATGGAAAGACTTATAGTGACGGTGAGGAGGAGAGTACAAATGTGAAACACAGCAAACCGGATTGCTCTGCAAATGAAGGACACAAGGTATCACAGCTTTTCTGAGGCAGTCTGTGCTTTGACGCCTTTCCTATGACTGATGCCTTCTTACATTGTGTGGTTTTCACAGTCTTTAATCTGCAGGACAAGATGTGCTGTCCATCCCAGTAGACCAGGGAGTCCGTGTGTACTGAGAACAGCACAGGTGTCGTGGCATTGAAATGCAAGTAGCATCTGAGTCTGGAAAATAATAGATTATCAGGAATCCGGGATGTACATTATTTGATTATGGACTAAAATTATTATTTTATTGTTGATAAAAAAAACCTTGAGGTATCTGTGTCCAATGGTTGATACAACAGCAGCAGTGAATCCAATCATCATGGCCTCCCATGGCTGATGAACCACAGACATGGCGACACCAACAGCGACACCACCAGCAAGAGTGCACCGCTGCATATGGATCTGACAGAGGAGCGAAGGCATAAAGAATCAGATCATGCCGACACCAAGCATATTGACTGATTTAATTTTAGGGAAGATTTCCTGGTCTCAAGGCAGGCACCTTCCCACATGTTAAAGATATCAGGTGTCAGATTGTACCAGGTTGAGTTTTCCCTTGGGACTGGAGAGCACAGACACGGCAGCTGCTGTTACAGAACTGACAGCCAGGGCCAGGTAGGTGCTGCACACGGCTTCGAGCTTCCTCCCGGGACTACGATCATCCACAAGCACCGAGTTAAAACTGGGCCAAAACATCCAGAGGAACACAGTCCCTGCAGAACAGAGAACAGGGTTTCTATTTTGTTCTCCTGTTGAAGGACATCATTCCCACCTGCTGCACAACAAACCCTAGCAGTTACACCAAAAATACTATGAGTATTACACACCCAACATGGAGAATAATCCAGATATGTGGTGCAATCTCTCTTTTTCAAATGGCTCTTCTGATCCTTTCCGATACAGGATCCAAGTCAGCATGAGTCCAAAGAAAGCCCCAAAGTTGTGTAGCATCATGAGGCTGTCCACCAGCCGCACCTGCAGGAAGGGAACATCAGCAGGAGCAGAAGCAGCGGTATTCAGTGCTATCAAAATCAGGACAAACCAATACACTGGTATGAAAATCTGATGGAAGGCTGTAACACAGGATAAAATATTATTTACCTTCAGCAGATTCTGCAGGACCCATTTATTGAAGATGAACCCTGACACCTCCAGCAGGGAGATGAGGATGAGCTGAACAGGGTTGGTCTTCCCCAGTACAGCTCCAATCGAAATGAGGACAGATGCTGTGCACATTTCTGCTTCTACCAAGCTGTATTAAAACAATACAACTCTAAAATGATAATACTAACAATAAACTTTCTTTATATAGAATCTTTCAAAACACACACGTTTACAAGATGCTTTATGAGTTTAATAGAAAAACAATTTGAAGATCACACAGCATTAGAGAACATGAGAATAAACAATGGACAAATAACAGAATAAAAATGTGATGGTTGAGAAAGAGAAAACCAATAAAGACAAAACATCTATGGAATTATTAGAAAATTGGTTTAAATAAATGAAGGTTTAAACAAAGCCATGAAGGTGAATTCAGACCAAAAATCCATTGAAAGCACACTTCCTCCTCAATTCCCTCAGGATTGTTGCATCCTCACACCACTCATCTTCTCTTCTGTTGGTTGTCTCTGGCACATTAAGGCACTTAACATTTGGGTATTTGCAATCACCGGATTCAAAAAAATTAAGCCATTTTAATTTTGATATTCAATTTTAAGCAATTGGAACATTTAGAAGAAGAAGAGTTAAGAGAGGATTATGTTTAAATTGATTCTCAAATGTATCAATGAAGAGAAGTTAGAATTGGAGACCTTGGATTTGGTGAAAGGTCTGACTGCTGTGTTTTGGTTAATCTGAAACTCTGCTGGCTCAGCCTGTCAAGGATGAAGACGGAGGTACAGGAACTAGAAGAGATTGTTCATAATAATTGAAAATGAAATGTGATGTGCTACCTCCTCATATCCAGCCGTATCTTTCCACTGTAGGCTTCAATACCGTTGAGTATGAGTGCCCACTGTGTGGCCATGACGGCAACAAGGAGGTTGAAGGCAGAGGCACTGAAACCATATCGCACGAGGAAAGTGCCCAAGAAGCCAAAGCCTAAAATCCCCATTACGTTCACATCCTGGAACTCTGCAGTAAGAGAGACATATAGCATGTTTTTAAACACATTTGTCACATATCTGAATAACAAATGTGTTAATACAGTCAATTCTAGCATATTTCTGCTAAGTTTTCAGGAGACAACCCACATCATCTGCCCCAAAAACAACCAGTAACTGTAGGAGCTTATCATCAAGCAACAGCAATAACTGCAGCCCCTCCCTAGATCCCTGACATATAATGTGACTTTATTTAGCTTTTTATAGAAGTGACAAGCTGCAGCTTAAAATGCCCTTTTCTTGAATGAATCATGAGGTGTATACAATTCTACTCTCTTCCAAATTCACTACTCACGTGGGTAGATGTTACTGAAGGTGTCCCCATGTGGCTTTCCATGGTACTGGATCTCAGTGTAAAAGGCATAAATGACAATGAAGCTCAGCTGCAGTAGGAGCAGCACAGGAGCCAGACGGGAGCGCAGACTTGGCGCGTACCGAGGAGCCATTAGAGATGTTCTCTGCACACTTCTCTATTCCAACTGACGCAAGTGGAAGGGTCTGAATAAGGGCACAACCCTAAACACAGCTGTTTTATCAGCTCTGGGCAAGCAGAGTGAAAAGGGACTGGTCCTGCATATTAAAGTTTGATTTTGTAGCTCATTGAAACCTGTCTTTTATTTGAACTAAGAACACTAAGACTATATATTAGAAAGAAAGTTTGGGCCATGATAAATACAATAAGATGAGATCAAACTTTATTGATCCCACAGTGGGGAAATCCACTTGTTAGAGCAGCAGGTAGACAAAATGAGGTAGACAAATGAATAAAAACGGCAATAGAAAATGAATCTAATAATATGGAGAGAATACACACAGACATAAATAAAGTAAGGTGCAGTGGGACAGAATACTTTCACAAACATTTATTTTGTATCGATACCAGTGTTGCTATTTTGGTTTGTGTTTTATTAGGCCATATTCTTTTGTATTTGTTGACTCCGTCACTGATCTTTGCTTCTTGCCACTAGATGGACTAGTCACTAGTGCATGTGTGAAAACATTTACCTGTACCTGGTAACTGAGGATAAGTTATTAGGATTTGTCCCCTTGGCACAATGAATATCTGAACCAAATTTCAGCTCAACTATTTGAAAAGTAACACTGAAGAGATCAACCAAGAGGAAAAGTATTCAGTAAATTATCGGTTCAATATCAGCAACAGAATTTCGCTGAGTGATATTTTAGTTTTATAATGATGTAAATCTACGGGTAAAATAAATTATAATTTTAATGATTTGTGTCAAACGCACGCTTATAGAGACAATGCATACACATTTTAATCTGGTTGCAAAACACAGAGTGCGCACATGGCCGTGGGCCAAATATCATCAACTCCAGTTTGTTATAATGTTTGAATGTTTCTGTTTGGCACAAAGGGTATTTTGTCCCTGAAACGAAAATTGTTTTCCTGCCCACAATAATAAACCAAAAGCAGGAACCTCTACGACTGAGCCCGCCCTCCCAAGCGGGTGATTGGTCCATCGTTGGTGCCGGATTGGTCAACAGACACCTGATTGGTTCAGGGGGGAGACGCTCCTCTTTGAGCGGCCCTGCGCTCCTCGCTCTGTCCCGCTGCATTTGGCGGAGACAGGAAGTGACCGAGCGGCCGCGGTGCGACCTGAGTGGCTCATCCCCGGATCCGTCACACGGAGCGGCCTCGGCGGAGACATTAATTGGACGGTCCAGCCGTCTGACAACTGCACGTAAAGTACAATACAGCGCGGCGGCTCGAGGTTTATTGAGCCTGCGCCGAGAGAAAAAGAGGAGGTTCCCGAATAGAGTGCTTTATTTATTTCTTTGTTTCCAACAGGGAGAGAAAAATAACAACAGCGACGCACAACCATAGCGACTTAATTTTTACATTTGTTTTTGTCCGCGTACGCAAGAAAACTGGATAAGACTACAGTGGTTGCTCAAAGGCCAAAGCCAAGAGGAGGAGGATGAAGCGGCGCAATGCGGACTGCAGCAAACTCCGACGGCCGTTGAAACGGAACCGAATCACCGAGGGTATATACGGCAGGTAACTTCTATGGAGCCTGGCGGAGGGTCCTCCTCACGACTCAAACGAGGGCCACTGAATGGAGATGCCCGCGGCTTGGTCTCTGTAGAGAGTGGGGTTTACTGGCATTAACACTCGTGTGTTAATTAACTGCAGCCGCTAGCACTCTTTATTAACCTGGTTAGCCGCTAGTATTAGCCAAGTGTATGCTAGCTGTATGTTATGGTTGTACATTCACTTGGAAGCCACCGTTAGCTGTTAAGCTAGCTGCGTCGTTAGGCCACACTACAGTTTGAGCCTTGTCACACAGTCTCTGTAACAGCAGCGTTACTGTATGAAATAAGGTTTTTATGATACTCAGCAAACAGCCTCCCATGTGTCGTCAGTTGTCATCAGCTAGCTCTGTCCGAATTAGCTGCCCCCTGTCAGCCAGTGTAACTTTTGTTGGCTAGCTCCACAGCAGCTTGTTGTGCTCATTGCCAACTTCACCACACACACCTTGCTCGCCCAGTAATACTCAAACCCATGTTATTATTAACCGTAAACACGATAAGACTGCAGCCAGTTAAACTGACTTCTGTTGAGCTTGCGTTACAACTAGTCAGTCTGGACACTAAACTGGCTTGACTGTCTTTTATATATTCACCTGACAGGTGCTACAGCTTTATGACTTCATATGTGTCTGATAAACCAAGCGTTAGAAGCCACTTGTTACACATGTCATCTAGACTCAGAGTTGCAGGGAAGTCCTTGCATTATTGAGTAGACGCCCCCCCCACCCCCTTAATCACACAACCATCATGCGTTGGATCTCAAAGAACACCCCCACTGTGTTACTTTCTGGGTCTTACTGTTCCAACAGAAACATGTCAACTGAGATCAAATTAATTTATCGTATTAACTGTGACACCAGGAAAGAGCCAGCAGCAATTTGCATCATCACTCTCTGGGCATGTGCTACCTCAACAACTCTTAAGAAATAGTCATGAATAAATAATGTATCTGAACTATTGTCATGTCCTAATGTTTAAAGCAGCATCACAAAAGATCATACCTTAGTAAAGACATGGGCCTCTTACAGAATTCCTGCAGAAGTCTTTTACATTTCCATATACTTGTACCCAGTTGCAGTTTTTAACATAAGCTGCTTAGACTAAGTGCAGCACACACAAGCAACTAATCTGTCTAACAGCAGCTCCAGAGACATGCATCTTACACTCTACTCAACGCACACCCACATCAAGCGCAATCTCTTTATATATAAACTTAATGACTCATGAGGGTATAGATGAGCACCTTTTTATCAGGACAAATCACATGGCCAATATGAAAATACACACTTTTGAAGGATGTGGTGTTTTTGCATTTTCAAGCATTTCATGTCATCAAGTTTTCTGCTCATTTTTTCAGTACCTTCCTGTACTTGAAGTTCCTGGTGGTGTGGGCACTGGTGCTATTGGCAGACTTTGTACTAGAGTTCAGGTTCGAATACCTCTGGCCGTTCTGGCTCTTCATCCGGAGTGTCTACGACTCCTTTAGATACCAGGGGCTGGTGAGTATAGTATAAAGTGTTAGACCGGAAATTATGCCTTCTCAAGAATCGTTTGTCATCTTTATAAAAAAAAAAAAAAAGCAAAGAAGTATGTTATGAATTAAAGTTTGTCACAGAGTGGAGGGCACACACATCTTTCATCTATAAACTGTATGGTGTACCTGAGTGTCGACTAAAATTATTGGTGTATTAATTTCCTGCTAGGAGGCCGGTTTGAATCAGAGCTCCAAACAAACGTTAATGCTAAGGTGTAGAAGGAATTTTTTGTGCTTCAGCCCCTCAGCAAATAGAGGCTGGTTGTCTTAGTATTAAACAATGTGCTAAAAATAGGACTAATTCTCATAGACAGAAACAAAATAAGATACTGGAGCACACTATTCACTTTAACAAATGTCTGACTACATATCTAAGTCGTTGTAAGCAGTTTAAGAAATGCGGAGCTTGAACAAGGATACCAACTTTAGACATGGACCGCCTTTTCAGCATTGTGTTATGTCTAAAATCACAGACAGACAGTATCACATTGTAGACAATTGTCTCACATGCTATAAAACATGACTTATCATTCCACCATAAGTCCAAATGCCTGTACACATGAATCAAATGTGCATACAACGTGGTTCTATAATATGCCATATTGTTATTATAAGTAAGCTTAAATTGTGTCTGCTATGAGTCAAAGCAGTGAATCCATGCCTTACCTGACTGCTCCAAATGATCGGAATTCTTATGTACTTGTAAAGATTATCAGGGATTTACCTCATCCTACAAGAGGAAAAGAGATTTTGTGGAGTAAAATGTCAGATGATAATCATCATATAATCATAGAATAACACACAGAGCATTCATTCTGACATACCAAAATCCAAGCAGATGAAGGAGACACTTTATGAGAATCTGGAAGTCAGAATAGTGAGAGAAAGCATCTAGAAATGTAGCAGGCAGAAGGTGCTGCAGCAGGTATACAATGATGTCACAAATCAGATCATATCAGTAGTTTATTGCTAGAAATGAACAATCTCAAAAACAACAAACTGTTTTTACCTTGTAGCTGCTTATTTGGATCGTCCTCATCTGACAGGACATTCATATTGATATATCTATAGATCTGATCAGGCATGCAGTTAATTACTCTCGCTGTTAATCTTTAAAAACAATTACAAATGTTTATATATCATAACTTTATTTATCTATAGGTTCACTACAGATGCTGGATTTCTTGTTCTCATTGAAATGCATTGTGTAGTTGTGCGTGTGTTGGTGCGTCTGTCTCACATAGATGTAGCAGGAGAGAAAAGAACACCTAATATTTCTTTAGTCACTGTAGAATTGGTCATAATTTCAATATGGAGTTATCACCCAGGAAGAGATCACTCCCATTACAAATGATACAGATAGGGCTATGATCATTCATTGAACCGATGTCCAACAATTAAACACTAGTTGTCAGCCTGGAAACCATTTTCTTTTTGGTTTAAATTTTGGTACTTCATGTGTTGACATTGTCATTTTTAGTTTGAAATACTAACAGAGATACTATCTATATCTCATTTCCCTGCTTATTTTTTTTGTTAATTGTAACTACCTCTCCTCTCACTTACAGGCCTTCTCAGTATTCTTTGTGTGTGTGGCGTTTACCTCGGACATTATTTGCCTCCTCTTCATCCCAGTGCAATGGCTATTCTTCGCTGCCAGTACCTATGTGTGGGTGCAGTATGTTTGGCACACAGGTACGACCCTTTTCGTTTCAGATGTCTTGACATTTGTTATTTTATTCTAATGCCGCATAGGAGAAGTGGTCAAATGCCAGTGATAATTTGACTTTACGCGGGCTTGTTTGTAATTAAGGAACAAAAGTTGACCTTTGTGTCTACAGATGTTCCGTTGACCCAAGCTTTCGTTATATTTTCTCAAAAAGACATTTAACATAAAGCCTCCTATGTAATTTCTACAGCTTCTACTTCATACTTCTTGGGAAAGCAGGTGTGAAAAGTAGTTTGCTTCACATTCACATTTTGCTTCTTAGAATTTTGCATGGTGTGTGTAAGTGAGCTGCACTCCACAGATTAGTTGTCACTCTGATTTAGTGGTAACCCCCTGTGTTGACCAAAGGCCAGGTGTCAGATTGAAATCCTCATGCCAGCTGGGGGGAGGGAGAAACACAGAATGGTCACCAGTGACTTTCCGAGTCTTTCAACATAACTGACAACACATTCACAACCATAGAAGTATTCACATTTCTGACCTTAACACAGACCTGAGGTTAAGGTGTGCGAGTGTCTTAAAGCAAAGGAGACATTGGTTAATGTCTATCGTGACCACACTGTCATAAGGGGTCAGAGGCAATGCTGCAATGAAGCGATCACATCAAGTGTTTACCAGTTGTTAACCTTTTCTGTATCTGCAAGTGTGCAGGGTAAGAAAAGGTAAACCAAGGCAGACCAATGTTAATCAAGGCGAATGACCCTGCCACCGTCTCTTGGGACAGTTGAAGTGGTTGCAACATAATCTTATGGCCATCTTAAGTTATCGGTGTCTTTACAACCAGTATTGCACCTGTGGTTTTAGTATGGGTTATAAACTACAGTTAAATGAAAGAACCAATATATTTTATGCCAAATTCTTTAACTGTCACTGAGAATATAATTAAAGCCTTTCTCAAGCTAAAATATTATAAAATTAGGATTTTAGGAAGCGTCTTATGATTATTTTATTTTTTTATTATGGCCAGGTATTCTGTGCCTGCTTTGCTAGTTGTTGCTCTTTGTTATGAACACAATTTAATGCCCAGTTCTAACCTTTTCATCCTTCTTTTCTTTTCAGAGAGAGGTGTCTGTCTGCCCACAGTGTCTCTTTGGATACTGTTTGTGTACATAGAGGCAGCCATCAGATTCAAAGACCTGAAGAACTTCCACGTGGACTTGTGTCGTCCGTTTGCTGCACACTGGTGAGCCACTGTTTTGTTTTAACAAGGGGTGGCAGAACACTGTTCTTGAAGTTCCCGTTTTGATTGAAAAGGCATGTCTGAGTGTAGCGTCGACTGTGAATTTGTCACCATGGTGCTGAGGAATGATGTGAAGGAAATACTGTTTTATCTAAACACAGAGATTCTTTCATTCGTTTCTGACTTCATGAGGTCAGTGATGTCACATTGTTGTGGGCTACTTGCCTCTTAAGTTTTTTTTCCTGAAAATCTTAAAGAATTAAGCACTCAAACATAATTTATTATGCAAGTAGGAACTGCTGTATCCTGGGTATTGGTCTGTCTGCACTTTCATGTGATCTGAAGGAGGCTTAAATGAGTACTCTACAGTGAACATTGATATTCATACACAGTATTGTATAAGGCTAAGAGGGCTAAATAATTTTACTCCAAGGATGAGTCAATTTCTGCAGAAAGGTTTCCTTGACTGAATCTACAGTTTTTTTTCTTCAAACTATAATCAAAGGGTTCGAATTGTAAGTGTCTTTTTTTTATGACCTTCTTTTGTAGCATTGGATACCCAGTGGTCACGCTTGGCTTCGGCTTCAAGAGTTACGTGAGCTATAAGATGCGTCTTCGAAAGCAGAAGGAGGTGCAGAAGGAGAATGAGTTTTACATGCAGCTCCTGCAGCAGGCTCTGCCTCCAGAGCAACAGATGCTTCAGAGGCAAGAGCGAGAAGCAGAAGAAGGTAGGCTTCAAACCCATGTGCGTTTCATACTGTGTGCACACAGTTCAGGTTCAAATGAGATCTGGATAATAAAATCACAGTTTTATTAGACATGTAAAAAATCACAAAACAGACATGTTGTGAAATAGGTATGTAGGGTGCCTGGAGAGTTCACTGTCAGGGAGTCAGTTATGACTCATCCACGGGCCGTAAGGTCTGCCAGTTATCTTTGCATCAGTCATTGAATACTGTTGTAAAATCTATAGCAGGTACTTTATTCCCCCATTATTCTGTAAAAATATACAGTATTGTATGCTACAGAAAAAAAGTCATAACGTTTTTACAGCTATTGTGCAACATGAAGGTTGAGAAAAAACAGTGTTTGATATATGTGAAGTTAAATTTTTCTGGGAATGGCTCTTCTCGACAGATTTTGGTCCTGCTCGAGTGATTTAATGGATGATGACAAATGTGGGCCCTAAAAGCAAACTATTCATCATAACTATACATATTCAAGTTCTCTATTGACGTTACTCCAATATTACTCCACCTTAGACTTGCAGCATGTGAAGCAATTCCCAGTCTATTCAAAGTCTGTGAGTTTAACAGGTACACATAAACATGTTCATCCCAAGAGGCTCTGTTCTTTGTATGTTATCAGGCAAAGATTTGAAAAGAATCCTACACTTATGTTGAAAAGTCAAACTATTCTCTAAATAGTCTCTTTTCCTTGACCCAAGGTGGAAAACGTCATAGGTCAAGAAATTTACATTGAGCTACAAACAGACTGGAATTACCTAGTGACAAACTGTGCTTTACATCTACAATTCTTAAAAAAGTTAAAACCGAATGACATAATAGTCGATATTCTCAATTTATACAGAGGGACAATTTTAACAATATTTACTTGGAGGAAGAAACTGGACTGTAATGTCGAAATAATAAATGACATTATATAAACAAGTTAAGTAAGTTGAGCCCTTGTAATAATAATTGAATTAACATTTTTTTTTAATTTGGCAAGGGACCAGAGTAAAAGATGTTCAGAGACAATATTGAGTTTCCTGGTAGTGCTTTTTTACCTTTTTTATATATTTGATAAGTGAAACATTTTGTGCATTCCACAACTGGGGGATTGACATGATGATGATACTGTCAACCAAAATTTCAATAAGCTTATTGTTCAAAATGACTCCTGACTGAACTAATGTGTCATGAAGAAATCAGGAGCTCAGATGATCATGTGAGGATTTACATCAGTTCTGGTTAGTGTCAGGAGAATAAAACGGCTATTCAGTTTTTTTTACATGGATCTGTCTGGATTCACAACTGCCATGCATACATGATTTCCCATCATTTTAACTGTTGCTGCCCAATGTGTTAATGAGGTCCTTTCCTTTAAAAGAAAGAATAACCTGTACTAAAACAGATAGGTGAGGAAGTATTGAAACTGCTTTCTTTATCATTTAGATAATTTAAATAGTGCTTATTATGGCTGCCACTTAAATACTCCCAGGTAAATTCGCTCATTTACGAACCTTCATAAGTAAAATAGATTGATCGACCACAATATGTTGGGAAGTAAGTAGGAAAATTGTCGCCAGCATATGAGTTGTGACTAGACAACCAGTATGTAAAAGGCAAAGATCACTGAAATGTGACGGTGTGGTAGTATTTGCATTTGTTGTAACTATGTCCATCTCAGACATGTGAATCCGGTGCCCTTGCTCTCACTGCTTATATAAAGTCATTTGCAAAATATGAAAGATGTAGATTTACACACATCAGATATACCAGGAGATGAAGTCTCAAGTCAGTTGTCATATCTATTTCATAAATGTCCCCTTTTCATTTCTTGTTTTCTTGCAGCAGCAGCAAAAGGAATATCTGAAGTGGACACACCTCCAGTATCACAGAACGGCGCCCCAGCCAATAAAAAGATATCTGCGCCACTGCCAGAACTAGAGTATAAAGAAAAAGGGAAAGAGGGAAGGGGCGGCGGGGAGACTAAAAAGCAGCACAACAGCATCCTGCCATCATCAGTGGACTCTAAACTCCAGGAGATGGAGTATATGGAGAACCATATGAACAACAAGAGACTGGCCACAGAGCTGGGCAGTACAGAGAACCTGTTGCTTAAAGAGGACAACAATTCTTCCTGCTCCTCCTCTTCGTCCTCCTCCTCTAAAAACTACAAAAACGCTAGCAGCAATGCCGCAACGCTCAACTCCTCGCCCCGTGGCCATAGTGCTACCAACGGCAGTGTGCCCTCCTCTGCACCACCATCTTCTTCTTCCTCAGGGAAGAACGAGAAGAAGCACAAGCTATCAGTAGGGAAGGGGTTGGCGGGTGGCCCCCACAGGGATCCCACAGACAACTGTATCCCCAACAACCAGCTGAGCAAGCCAGAAGCACTTGTTAGGTAAGAAGAGCATACAAATTCATTAAGACTAATTTACTAGTCAATATACTAAAGTTTGGCAAATGAATACATGAACATGGAAACCTGCATCATTGCTTTGGTTTGGTCAGTCAATTACCCTTATAATTGACTGAAATGTTTTTGTTGCCTGCTGTTTATTTTGTGCTTCTTTATTCTATGCGTCACTGCTGTGTTTTTATTGACCGCACCATTTACATTTTGACCTCTTGTGTACCTGGAGCAGACAAACATAGGCTCAGAAATAGATTTTGCTTTTATGCAGCTAAAACAAATCCATTTAAAATACGGAAATCTGCTCTGATTGACCTCCCAAGTTGAGGCCATTGATGATGTAAGAGAACCTGCACAAAGCAAACAGATGGTCATCAGTGTTTCCCACAGAATTTGATTCTATTTGTGGCTGTAACTGATGGTTCTTAATGCCAAGTACTTGGTGACTAATAAATAATTGAACAATATGTACAGCTCAGTTGCTTCACGTTGTGTCAAACATCATGAGAGGGTAAAGACATCCGGTAAAAGCTTTATAGAATCTTTTAGGGTGCAACTGGACACCGATGTGGCAGGATTTCTCCTGGGGCTCCACATTATGACAGAAAGTTCATAGACACAGCTTTATGAATTAAAGTGTTACTTATTTGAAAAATCAAAGTGGATTTTTGTGCATTTTTTTTGGTGACTGCCAGAGTTGACAGCAGATAGGAAAAACATACCACATATAACAATATCTGTAGCATCACATTCTAGTTTGAGTGTGTATCAGGCTGTGTATCTAACTCATTAACATTTTAATTAAGAATTTAAATGTAATTCATAAATCTGCTTATATTAAATATGAGATGGCCTTGGCAACAATAATAATTCAGGCAAAGCTTTGCTTTTGAGAGACTCATCTGTGATCTAAACTTTTGCACAACGAAGGGTTGGGCTGTACAGACCAAAACATGAAGAGTCTTGTATCCCTGGCTACATACATATACATGTATTGATACTAGAGTGTAATATTTCTTGGAATTTAACTTGATCTGTGCTTACAGCAGCAGTGTTATGTATTTTCTTAAGATCATGCTAATGTCATGTAAGCAGCACATCAATGCTTTGCCTCTTTTAACTCTCCCACCACTGACAGATTAGAGCAGGATGTTAAAAAGTTGAAGGCCGACCTGCAAGCCAGCCGGCAAGTAGAGCAGGATCTGCGCAGCCAGCTTGGCTCACTGGGCAGCGCAGAGCGCTCCATACGGACTGAGCTGGGTCAACTGCGCCAGGAGAATGAGCTGCTTCAGAACAAGTGAGTTGTGCTCATTGTCACTGTAAGAAAACAGCAGTCTTTATCAGAAGAATCATTACATAATCTACTGTGGAAATGCTTTAAATTCACAAATGAGTTTCTGATTGGGGAAATATCTTCTAGAAGATTCTTACAGTTTGGTGAAGACTTTTCATGCTATGTACTTGTTTGCCTCTGCACTTGCAGGCTTCATAATGCTGTCCAGGCAAAGCAAAAGGACAAACAGGCTGTAGGCCAACTAGAGAAGAGGCTCAAAGCAGAGCAGGAAGCTCGAGCCACTGCTGAGAAACAACTTGCAGAGGAAAAGAAGCGAAAGAAGTTAGAGGAAGCCACAGCAGCCAGAGCAGTAGCACTAGCAGCAGCATCCAGGTTCGTGCACACCTGATGTTACAAATTAGGTTTTCAACCATTTTACTCTTAACTTGTCACTTCTTTCTTTCAAGGTGTGTTGTTTTTTAGCTTTAATGTAATTCAATACTTTATTTCATACTTTTTTACAGAGGGGAGTGCACAGACACGCTGCGGCGACGAATTACTGAATTAGAAACGGAGTGTAAGAAAGTAACACTGGATATCAAGCTAAAGGAGGACCAGATCCGAGAGCTTGAATTGAAGGTGCAGGTGAGGATTTATAATTTTAAATTAAAGCACTTGTAAAAGATTATTAACATTCTCAACAAATGTTTTACTTGCATGTAGTTATCTTTTTTTATTTTTTGGTTTTGTGTAATTTTTTGTAAGGGGAGTTGATTTATTTTTAGATTTTCTGCCTGTGTCAGCCTGTGTCAAGTAAACGGTGTACATTTTTTGTGGTAATGTAGAGAAAATGTTAAGCTTCTTAACCTATTTTAACTTTGTTTTATCAATAAACAATAGTGCTCACACAGAAAGCAGCACAGTAGAGTCCTAACAAGCAGTCAATACACTTTCTAAGAATAGTCAGTCAATGATTAACAGCCTTTTTTGTCAGACGGTATTTACACAGTGCTACCAACATGTCTGCTAAAGAAACCAACAACACAACCTTCAGTCGCCAGCCTACCATAACCCTAGCCCAGTTTTAAATTAACCAGTCACAGACAATAACCTCCAGACTTCTCTCTTCTCTTCCTCAGGAGCTTCATAAATATAAGGAGAATGAAAAAGACACAGAGGTGTTGATGTCTGCGCTGTCAGCCATGCAGGACAAGACCCAGCACCTGGAGAACAGCCTGAGTGCAGAGACAAGGATCAAACTGGACCTCTTCTCTGCACTGGGAGATGCCAAGAGACAACTGGAGATAGCACAAGGTCGGCTGATTGACTAAATGTTTATTCACACATGATACTGATGCTGCTTTCAGACATGGATGTTTTCTGGAACTTTCCCTGCCAGCTGCCTAGTAAAATGTCTGGAAAGTGTCAGAGTGAGCTCAAGTGAGGATGCAGCAGGAAGCTGTACCGATGAACACTAGATGGACATGAACACTGGAAGAATACAAATAGACGCCCACCCTCGCTTGAATGTTCCTGCTGTGAATGTGGACAATCTCCCTGTTGTGTTCTTCATTAATGAAAGACAACTGAGGCTACATCCATACAAATGATTTGTTTGACAATCCATCATCACTGTAATGAAAACGTCTGGCGTCCACACTACTAGAGAGTTTTAGCACTGAAGGGAGAAGTTTGGAAAGGCTACTAGCCCTGTTTTTGTTTGTAGACTGCTGGGCAGCTTTTTAGTCTGGATGGGCACTGGATGGAGAGGTTTGGAAACTGAATGGAGTTCATGTCTGAAAACAGCTTTTAGAGTGTGAGGACTAGTACAACTAATATTTGGGTTGTAATCATATATTTAAGTTCTTGTTTTTGTTAATGTCTTCTTCCAGGTCAAATCCTGCAAAAGGACCAGGAGATTAAAGACCTGAAGCAGAAGATAGCTGAAGTGATGGCCGTCATGCCCAGCATCTCCTACACAGCTGACACCAGCAGCATGAACACCGTGGGCCCCCACTACTCCTCCAAGTTCATGGACACCAATCCTTCTGGCCTCGACCCCAACGCCTCTGTTTACCAGCCAATGAAAAAGTGAACGCTTGGTCCTGCCCCTCATCCTTTCCTCCCCTTCATCCATACTCTCTGCAGTTTTTATTTCACCTGCAGGCCCACCACCTTCCAATCTGCTCGGCATGTCTGTGGCTGAGAACATTGTTTTTTCTTGGGGTTTTTTGTTTTCTCCACGCCAGGTCAGAAGGATGTTGGTATTGTGTGACTGTATTTGTTGTAGTTAAAACAAAAGACAAAAAAAAACTTACAATGGACAACTAGGTAGTCCCAGATATGTTTTCTCTTAAGTGTCTAG
Source organism: Platichthys flesus (assembly GCF_949316205.1). NCBI lineage: Eukaryota > Metazoa > Chordata > Actinopteri > Pleuronectiformes > Pleuronectidae > Platichthys > Platichthys flesus. Next base: position 11,780,304 of record NC_084954.1, on the reverse strand, counting down.
TGAAACCTCACAGAATCGGGTATGTACCTTCATCTGAAGGTTGTTTCTCTCCCTTCCCCACACTGCAGCCTGTTACCTGCTCTTTGGTCCTGGGTAATAGCTTCTTATTTATTGTTTTAGGTTGATTTATTTTATTTTTTTCCTACAATCATGAAGGCGAGTTCTCCATTGTCATACAGCTTGACTTGTATCCTGTTTTTTGGACAGTTTTTTTTTTCTCACAAGGTAGTAAGGCAACATCTGTACAACCAGAAGAATGTAGTGCAAAGTTGGCACAGACTCTCTCCCCTGTTATGTTTTATTTATTCTTTCAATCCACAATCAGACGTCAAATTAAACCGGCCCTCGGCTGCTTTGGGGTTTGGTGGTAAACTGTTTGTTTTTTGTTTCTCTGTTTTAAGTGACGATTTGAACAAGCTGGAAAATATCTGATGTTGGAAACAGAAACAGACTTTGAAAAGAAACAAACCCCAGGAGCTCTTGAGTTCTTGAGTTGAAGAAGTGCAGGAAGAGAAGACTGCAAGTTCACAGCTTCTCAGTACTCTGCATCGTCTTTCTCCAGTTGTCATGATCACAGTGCCTTGAGTAGAGGACATAAACTGAGAGATAATGCGACATTGACCCGCCAAAATTAGTTGTGAAGCATCTGGCTTAAGGTGGAATGGATAAGAATTTGCCCTTGCTCAATCAAGACGGACAAAGTTAACTTCAGAAGCCGATTTGTTTTTTCCAGCCAATTTCCTGGAGGGCAGCTCTGTCCATTTTGTTATAGACATCGCAGTTAACAGATAAAGTGTTAAGCACCAAAACCAATAGATTTCATTGTACTCCTGTTTGCCTGTTGTCAGTATATTGGCATGATGTTATCTACCAAAGAGTCTACTGCACACAAGTCTCTAAAGAAGCTCATCCATACGGCTGTTAAACCCCAACTCCCTCAGTTGAAGCCATCGCTCCCTCTTTTCTTTTTTTGAGTTTCAACTAAAAGTTGCACTGTAGAAAACACAAGCTGTTTGAAAGGGAAATTTATAAAGATGGATTGTGCAATGTACACACAGCATCGGAAAACGCCAACTTGAATATTAACAGTTAAATATTATTATTTATTAATCTTCCACTTCCGTTTGTGTGCCAAGACTGGAATGCTTGTTTCTTCTAGTAATGTGTTCAAGAATGTACCGCAAATCAATTGGCTGACATTTGTTTTTTTTCTGTCAATTATCCAGTTGGATATCACTTAATGGAATTATCTGTTTAGCAGGTAGAGAACAGTGGTCACCTGCTTGTAGTAGACCATGTAGTTAAAAGTAAGGGACTAGAAAGTCAAACATTTCCTTTTGTGAATGTTACAGTATTTGCAACTGTCGGGCAAGTGGCTGTTTTTTTTGTTTTAAAGCAGCTTTCTTTACTCCCGTTTCTGGTATTATCGTTATTTTCCTGCAGGGAGAAAAATCGCTTAAGTCTGATGTGGTTTCGCTGTCATCTGAAATGACCATTGTGCGTGTGGTTTTCGCATATCGTATATGGAGAATCCTTTTTTCACCCAGAATGCTGACATTAGCTCCTGGGATGAAAAAAAGAAGTTGCGAAAAGTACAGTTTAATCACTTGTTTGGTCAACTGATAGGAAGTGTTTTGGTTTGTTTTTTGTTTTCTATGCCCACAGTCACTGCTCTGTTTCTCCCCAGGTCTGACCTTGGCTGTGCTCTCGCTCTGTGAGGTTTGCAAGGAATAAACTTTTCTTTTTTCTTGCAAATTGACTTCTATCGGTTTGTTGCTCCTCCCCTCGAACCACGTGTCTTGACTTTAAACACTTCTTCAGCTTTGAATAAGAGTTTGTATTACTACAGATGTTTACACCTCAACATCGTTATGTATTTATAGTTTGTTATTAAGGTGATCTAATACAAGATATCACTGATGTTGTCGGAAATGAAACTAACTAAAAATCATGTTTCTCATGTGATTCCCTAAATTGAATGGTATATATGTTTAAGTTCACCTCTGAGCCATCTCAACCATTCCTGTATTACATATCAAACACTGTAAGCCCATCAGTTTCATTTTATTCTAATGTCATCTTTCCTAAATCATTTTATTACTTCACTCAAATTAAATGCATTGCTAAATACTCAAAGTTTAAGTTAATTTACATATTACATGTGGAGATTTTAATATGACAGATCTGACATAAATTCCCCCCCAATAAGCTTTAAAAAGTATTTGAGAATAATTTGTTGACACACTCCAGTCTGAAGATCACCAAGATGCATTGTCCTCTCTTTACCACTAGGATGCAGTGTCCCTCTGCATAATGTAGGTTAAAAGAGATAATCTCTGTCCACACACTCTGGTTACTGGCTGTCAAGAACCACTAAATCCCTCTTTTCAAAACCAGAAAATCCCATTCAGCTCAGACAAAAGGAATTTATGAGAAATGTGTTCGTGCTAGAGGCTAATCACAGCTTGTCTAAACATGTGAATCAGTGGTGCTTCAAATGCTATCCAGCAGCATTGGGCTCTCTGGTAAATTAGGTTGTGCACCATTGGAAAAACTGCTATAAAGATAATTGTATATTTCTAATTAATTTGTAATCACAATCAGGGGTCTTGACTTGTCTTGAGATTCCAGCGATGGAGCCATAAAAAAGATTAAATTCTGGTCTGTCACATTTGAATTTAGAGTGATAACCCTGTTCATGCACTGAGAGTATTTTGGAGTGAGATAAAGAATCTGTCTGCCAAAGGACGCAGAATGCTGGTACATGTCAGAAGCTCTGCCAGTCTTCCCAAAAATACACCTGATAAACCTGTGCAGTAAGCAATGCTCCTCACTCCAGTAGAGTTAGGCCTGCATTTGTTTTACAGTCAGTATATTGCTCTCTGAGGTTCAATTTGGAACCACATGATTTGACTATTTTGGCAGAATGGAGCATGTGGAATTAAGAGATTATATGCGTCTTTTCTAGCCGCTGATGTCTGGCACAGTTTTGCCTTTAGGCTTCGCAAAATAGGCTGTTTGAGGAGAAAGAGCCAATCCTAGGTGATTCTCTCGACCTGCTCAATTAACATAAAGTCTGCAAGCAGTTTTCTTGGTGGAAATACACTTTCCATCCCCCCTGTCCCTGTACCCATCCCTGCGGAAAACCAGGAACACGTTGAAACAGATTAAAACTGAAATGGTCTTCTCAGCTGATTATGAGAGATATAGTGAATTTTCAGCACAGGTGTGAACAGATGTGTAGAGATATATTCACTGTGAGGCTGCTAACTTGTGTTAGAGAATAAATCACCCGTCTTTGGTCTTTTATACTCACCTTCAGAGAGAAGAATCATCTCTGCTGAATTTTGAGCAACCTTCTCACAGTCCCCACCTCTCTTTCTCTCTACCCATCGGCAGAAACTCATTGATTTTTCTCGCCAAACACACCTGTATTTCCCCATGGTGATGCTTTAAAAGCCCACATATGTCTTGCACACTTCAGTATCGGGCAGATTTACCAGTGGAGTGTGCACTCTTTTGTCTCAAGCCTTTCAGTGAGGCATGGCTGCCGGCAAAGACACTGACTTGTAAGGAATGCACCTGCCTGTACACTGAGGGGTTGTTTAGTTTACAGGTCCACATTGATGTGATGATCGTTCTAAACAAAATCCATTGTTATTATTATTATTGTGCAGAGTACAACCAGTACTTTAAGCAGTGCTGCCTGGGCTTTAAATTCTGTATTTGTGGTGGAGTTGACTATAATATGTCCCCTGGGACGTATTAGCCTGTTGAGCTTGTATCTCTGAGCTTCCAGTGAAATCCGGTGCTGCAGGATTTTTCGAAAGCCATTCTCTCTCATGGTTCACTGCCAGTGTGACGGAGGAAGATCATTGAAGTTTTGAGTAGAAATCCGGCTCCGTATGAGCACAAGTGATTAATCAGTTGGCCGATTAAAAATCAGACAATATGAAAACTGTTAATGTTTGCTTTTTACATTTATTTGTGTTTTCATTTTATACTGTTATAAATCTAATAAAATGAATGTTTATACTGTCAAATAAGGGTTTCATAAAAAAAACATCTTAGGGTTCACTGAAAAAACATAATGGGTGATTTATCTGTATCAGAAATTTTTGTTTTACTCCAAAGTATAGGTATCGGCCTTGGCCTCCAAAAATCGAAATCAGACGGGGCTCTACTTCGAATCGTTTGACATTTTTCAACCCCACCCAAACAACAACACTGTGATAACACTATGATCTTATCAAAGAATCACTAAATAGACTCAACAGATGGTACTTTGTGAGGGAGAGCAGGTCATCCACTAACCAGAAGGTAGAGATGCACAGTGTGAATGTGTGTGTGTGAATTTGTGAATGGGAAAACTAGACTGCAGAGCACTTTGATTGGTCATCAACACTAAACCCTCGACTGCAGATGTTCAGCTCTGACTCTATGGTCTTCGATTGTGAACAATGACTCACTGATACAGAGCGTCTGCCAGCTGTTCTACTGGATGATATTGGCCAGGGGCGGAATGAGGAGGGTAGGGTTTCATCAGGGTTACGCAGAGCTTATTCAGAAAATAATGGTATTATATTCAGTATGTGCACCATATCATATTGTATTGGAAAAAGTGCATTGAAAGGACATTGCTGAGACAATAAAATGTGAGTTAAGTTAGAATTTCAGTATTTTGCCTTAAGGAAAGTATTCACAATTATAGAAGTGTGAGGTAACATGTTTGATTACAGACTTAACAAACTTTTAATTGGAATTCATCAAATAATTATTCTTGGACAAGGGAGCCTGCAAAAATATTTGGTAGGGTCTCAATACATTAAAATGTATGAATAAATTATATAATAAAATTAAAACAAGATAATTCGAACACTACCAAAATAAATGGTCAGAAGATGATTTATTGTACTTAATTAATCGTGAGGTGTGTCTGTGCTCAGTTGAGATGTACCTTGTGTCTGGCAGTAGAAACCACATCCTTCCACTCAACTCTAGAGGAACTATAAGGCATAAAGGGTCAACTGTGTGATCTGGGAGAGGTTTAAAAAGAAATGTGTTTCTGGTTTTATTATCCATAATAAAAGAACCCTAGACACAGTCTTCTTGTCTGTAGCAGGTCTTGATTTGTTCTCTATATCTGATGAATGTATATGTTTTGGAGCCTTTTTGGCAATCAGCGCTCTTAACAATGTGAGATGTGGATATGAATCTTAAGTGGCCCATGTGGTAAATGGTGAATATGGCCCAAATAGAACAAACCGCATTTGGACCACCCTTGGTTGACACGTGTGTATTGCCATGGCTTACTTGTGGCACAGATCTGGCAAACAGGAGCAAACCGCCCAAGTGACACACCATTCCATGTTGGGGCCGAATGTGGGCCACAACAGCTCTGCATTGTTGGAATTTCTCAATTTACTGCAGTGAATAATATGAAGATTTATCTTCTGCTGTGATTCAATCAGAAGAACTTCATAAATCTACATAAATCAAAATCACTACATAAATCAAAATGACTATAATGCTGAGTTACATGTCACTAAACGTGCCTTCAGGCATACTCCGGATAATTTTCTTACATTGTAAAGAGGTCATATGTATAAATGTGAGTTTAGCACCTTTACATCAACCTGGGGAGGTGAATGGAATTGGTCCCGTCCTCCAACCCACTCGTGACATTACACGCACCTCCAAAGAGCAGTGGTTTTAGAAGCTTTGAACAGAAGAGGCCATGTGGAATTAAACATGAGGTCCAATCAGTGGCAGTGACACGACTGCCGAAACAATCTGTCACTAGTAGAGCTGTGTGTGTGTGTTTGTGTGTGTGTGTGTGTTTGTGTGATTGTGTGTGTGTGTGTGTGTGTGTTGGGGGAGCGAAACAGGAAGCAGAGAAGCTGCATGGGGAGAGGCGGCACCGCTACCTCCGCTGCTGCAACAACCCTCTTCCTCTCCACTCGCGTGATCCCTCAAACGGGCGTCACGCACATTATCCGCCTCATTTACATACATGACACCGCCCAGGGGGACGAGCATGATCCGCAGCCGTCGCCTGAAAGCGAACCGTGTGGAGGAGGAGGGGAGGAAAGAAACGCCGAAACAAAGTTTGGACGGGAGCGCGGTGTTTTAGATCGAGCCGAGTGTTTCCACAGCGGAGGAACCAGGGGCGCTCGTCGGAGCTCTTTGCCCAGCAGACTTTTTTAGGGGGGAGTTTACGGACATGGACGCTTTGAAATCCGCCGGAAGGGCAATTATCCGGAGCCCCAGCATCGCCAAACAGTCGTGGGGTTCGGGGAGACATAAAAGTAAGTATTCGGTCTGTTTGATACATCTCCTGCGGAGGCGTTAGCCACTGCTAATCTGGCTAAACCAAGCTAGTAGCTAACATTGACAAGCAGCGTTTACTTGGCGCTACTTTACAACTCGTGTGTGCGTGCGTGCGTGCGTGCGCGTGTGTGTGTGTGCGCGTGTGGACGGTAGCTACAGATGCTGGGAATCGAACAGCTGTCAGAGTGGTGGGCACAGGAACCACTGAAACAACAGGTTTTCACAAAGAACGCGTCCGTGTGCTTCAGTCGCAAATGTGAACTTGACGCTCGGAGTGACAGCAGCCAGCGCCGCGTAAACTGACTCCTGTTGAGGCGTGTGTGAGCTCAGCAGCCCGTGGTGCCGCCGGTGGTGGGGATGCTTCTGCGTGCACACGTCTGACGGGTCCGACGAGTCGCTCACTGACACAGAGAACAACAGGGGGGGGGGGGGGGGGGGGTGAAAAGTTTGAGACTCCCGTCGAAACCCCGTGGTTGTGTGCCACGTCACTCGGCTGACAGCTGCGCGAGGAGGAGAGTGGTCGTCTTCCCGGCGAGCCTGTGCCATCCTAGCAACGCGCTGTTGCTAGGCGATACACCACAGGAAACACACAAAATGTGAGGCTGTTGTGAAGAGCCGTGTCGGTCACCTTTTAATATCCACCTCAGCAAGGCGCCTATATACACGATACGGGTTTTAATTTAATCTCTAACTCGGGTTTTGATCGGTTTTTCCACCTTGTCTCTCCAGTGTGTACAACCACAACCAGCATGACCACACTCACTGTGCTGGGCTGGCTTTCAGAAGCTTTTCCACCCTTCTCATGCTTGCATTTACAAAGAGAGGGAGAGAGCGAGAGGGAGAGGGTGTCCTGGCCATGGACGATAGAGCATTTGGCAGCAAGATGTCACACGTGCCGGACCAGTGCAATCGATGCTTTGTTTCTGTCCACTCCTCTGTGGGGGGTGGTAATGCAGAATAAGCAGCATGGTCAGTCCTCTGCAGGCAGGGGCCACATGCGGAGGACTAATGGCAGATCAATAACTGATGTTGAACTTTGCCACAAGCCCATGTTCAGACTGTGGCAAAAGTCACATCCTCTGTCTGTCGAAGGCGAACTGATCTCTGTCACACTATTTCTTCATCTACATTATTTTCTCATTCAGAGGGTATAGTATTGTCCGGGGTTAACTGTTTGCCCCCACCCGCCCCAGACTGCTCCGATAATTACAGAGTGAACTGAGTTTCAGCAGCACCAGTGAACAGCAACTTGTTTCATCTTGCAGAGTAGGCAATCTTCTGGTACAAGGTGGACACGCCTTTTTTTCCTTCCATTTTCAACTAACTCCACCAAGGAGGTTATGTTTTCATCCCTTTCCAATTGTTGGCTGCTTTGTTTGTTTTATTTGTTTATAATCAAGATTACTCAAAATGACTGAACAGACATCCACGAAACTTGGTGGAAGGATTCTGTATTTGCCAGGAAGAGCCCTGTAAATTTTGGTGCAGATCTGGACTAGAAGGTGGATCGAGAATTTCTTTCTTTCTTAAACATTCAACATTTTCACCATTTTCCCAAGGAACAATTAACAGATCTTTTTAAAAAAGATCAGACACATTTAGTCACCTTATATCTATGAGTTTGTGAAATTTGGTGCTGTTTGATTGAATTAAAAGGGCCTGTTCGCTCTTCTGAGTAGTTTACGCTGTTGATAGTTTGCCATCTGACATGGGTTGTAATTTTTGAGAACGCCTAAGACCATAATTTGAGGCAGTATTGCAACATGTCTACAGTGAGACTGTCTCGCACGCCCCGTGAGCTGGGCTTGGTCTTGTCAAAGCAGCCTATTCACTTCTTTGGCATCTATCAGCTCTGCATTCCTCCTCTCCCACTGTCAGTGATCAATCATAATAGATTCCAGTATTGTTTTACTAGACCTATCTGCGTCACTTTAACGATCTCCTCGCGTCAACATTTAGAGTATGCTCTCAATTGTGCCTGCAGTGCCCCGTTACCCTACTTTCGCAGTTTTGTTTTTCTACACCGGCACAAACGTGTCAGCTCTGTCATTTCCTGTATGGTTTAGCGCAGTTGTCTTTTGGCAGTCTGCTGAGCTGACAGAATGTCACTCTGCACTGCCCTCTCAATATGTACTACAGTTGCTATTTCTCACAGGGAGAGAATTGGTATGTTACATCCACTATCTTTTTAGGTTATGAAGGCACTGTTTGTTATTTCTTTTTCTGAAACGTGTAGGAGATAGAAAATCCCTGTCTGCAATGTGCAGAGACAATTCCCTCCAATGTGCCCCTTGTCAAGGAGCTATCTTATGCGGGCTGATCAATATTGGAATAGCAACATATAAGTGTGTCAGTCGAGTTTACGCATGCAGATGGCTAATAATAGTTGGGGCAGCTACTGACTTGTTAGCTTTTTATACATTATTCCATTGGTTGAGCGTTTGTTACGATGGGACCTTGATCCCACATCTTCATCCCTTTTTTAGAGTGTGCATACCCGACTGTCGGGTAAGATGGCAGTGTCAGTATCCGGGAATGTTTTTGCTTCATTTATATACAGGCTACGGCCATGCATAATACTAACAGGTGTTAAAATAACCATTCATTCAACAACATAGCGAATGTGCTCTGCACTGGCCACAGACAGTGCTTTGTCCCCCACACAAAGTCAAGCAAAGGCGGTAATGGAGATTGCTTCCTACAGGAATCCTTTATTGAGCTGTAAAGTCCTCAATGATTTATAGGCCTGTTAGATCTTCAGTATCTGTAAGCTGCTTCCGTGTGGAGTCACTGTGTGGAGTTATGTGTGTTTGTGGGAAAAGGATTGCACCATCATGTTCTGGCGCCACTTCTCCATGAGGACAATTTTTTATCCCATGGGGAAATGGATGTTTGACTTCCTCTTGTTTGTGCAGACACAGCAGGAAAAATATGATACTCTTAACATCATAATTGTTTTTTTTAACCACTAACTGGCACAGACTCTAAATTGCAGTTTTTTGAATTTGTGAAGCAAAAGCTGATTTATTTGCTTCTGTTATTCACTCTGCTATATTGCATTTGTTTATCTGTGATTAGAAAAAAATCTATTGCTCCAGAATGTATTTTTATAATAAAAAAACAAACAATTAATGGTGGAAACTAGATTAAAAGCTAAATTAAAAAAACAAGGCCCGCCTAAAACAGATTTGATTTTCTATTCAGACAGAGTTTTTTTTTTATCTACAGTGCTTGGAAAGTACAGAAAGACTTCATTCTGAAAAAATAGTGAAGAAGTTGAACTGGCAAGCACAGTGGATAACCAGCTAGCCTTCCTGTTAAGAAATTGATGTAATCTCCCCCAGCCATATGTCTGGTACATATGGTCAGTGTGACAGTAAAGAGGTCTGTCAGTTGGAGATCTTAGCGACAAAATATGGGCCATCAGACTTTGACAGTGAAAAGAAAGCCTCCAAATATCACAATTAAGTATATTTGGAATGTTGTCTTGGTATAATCAGCTGCTTGTTGGCTTGCTCAGCTTTAACCAGCTAGCGAATGGGTTATTGTTGCAAATGCACCTACAGACACAATAAGAATATGAGCCCACAGCAACCAAAGTCTGGGCAAGACATTACTGACATTTAACTCAGCTTAGCATAGTGCCCTTTCCTCTTGACTTAACAGGGGACGGTCACATATGCAAAAGTAGGCAAATGATAAGCACCGATGCAACTTGTATATCGTCGCTTGGTGAATTTGGCAGTGCAGGATGTGACAGACTAGGAAATTAGTTGTATCGTCTGTACATTCCATTTACTTATGTTCAATGCTGTTCTCCTGACAGAGAGGCAGTCTGTCTTTTTCCGGACACTTCATAATTTCCATATCCGGCAGAAGCTAATATCAGGGCCTATTATAGCCAATGAGGGCCAAGTAATATCAACCACACGAATGTCATTGCTTTTGGTTGAGGCTGTGACATGGCTGGTCAGAGTTGAACTCCATACAAAGCAATGTTGCGTATTTGCTTTGCCATTGGAAGCTTTATTCGCCACCTCTCTCGCAGAGAATGGAGGTGTACAGGAGGTGAGGGTTTGACACTGCCCTCGGGCTGTGAGGTTTGTGGGATGTCTTTTGTTTTTTTTACCCGTAAACACGACTGAAACTCAGGTAGTAGATAAGGCAACATCTCCCCTGCCCCCTTTCTTGTGAGCTTGTAATTCAGGTAAGACCTGCTAGTTTGAAGGACCTGGTCTAAAACCAATACTTTTTGTTTCAAAACAAAAGTCCAGGGATTTGGTTCTGTGAAGGCATCTACTATATGTGTATAGTGTGTATATTAGATGAATAATATTTGTATTATCCGAAATGTGTTGGTGAAATCAAGTGATCAAGTAATCACCTACTAATTCCAGCTCTTCTATAGATAACATCATCTCCATGTGTCTCAAATCATGAGCATAAGACTCTTATCCCCTCCAAATCCTCTCCCCTCACCCAACTGGATCTTCTTTGGATGGTCATCAAATCAGAGCTTGATTGCTATACAGTTATGTGTTCTTCCCCATGTGTCTTTGGAGATACTCCAACACAAATATTTAAGAATATCATAATTCTGTTCTGGTTCACAATGATGGCCAAGGAGAGTCAACCACACACCTTTTGCTTTTGGTTGAGCCTGTGACATCAACAGTCTGAGTTCACCAAAGTTGAACTCTATTTGACCCGGTAGTTGTAAGGAGCTGCTCTGTTTTGTTTCAAAATGTGTCTTTTATTTCTTCAAGGTCCAGATATACCCACGGGTATTTCTTGGGAAGGAAAAATCTCTGTTTTGTTTTGTTATTGAAATCCTAGGAAACCTTACATGACAATGACACACCCTTTCCTGTAAACTCATGTTGTATTTTAAGCTCCTGGGAATTCAAGTGGGATTATTTTCATTAAAGGAGAATTCATCTACCTCTCGCTGGCTTGTCACTCTCCTCACCGCCTGTGGGTCGGCAAGTGCAGCAATAAAGAACTTGAAATGTCTCTGAGGAGGAAAAAACTTCAGTTTTAAGATGGAAAGAAGACCCTTACGGAGGAGCCTGTCTTTCAATCTCAGGGATACATTTTGCAGATCTGTGGTTTTGTGTGTCAAACACTGAACAAGAGGAATATTTATCAGGCCTGTGGGGCAATATTTGACTAAAACAAGAATTCAGTCAAAGCAAACAAATGGCTCATTTATCCTTCTTTTAATGCGGTTTCTCTCCCACTGGTTTGGTGTAGAGGTCCTTATGGGACCTTGTGGTTTCTCTGGTGTGTAATAATCATCAGTTGTCTGAGCAACATAACTTGTAGTTGTTCTTATTATAATTTTTGCCTTTTTTGCCTTTGAAGCGAATACAGACCCAACAAATTGGAGGAGACACCGAGGTCAACACAGAGATTGCAAACATGGACCCTTGGATGCAAAGCTGCACTCAGCTATTTGATAAAAATGCCAGCCTACTGACTAGTATTATTTGAACTTGAACATTATCCTTTCTGCTAAACGTTGCTGTGCACAGGGCACCGTCAGGATCAGTTTCATAACCCTGATTCTTGCTGAGAGCACATTCTGGCCTCAGCTGATCATGAGCTTGTAATCCCTGACTGGCATGACCAGTCATTTCTCTCCTCTCTCCCCCTCTCCTCACTTTCCTTCTTTGAGTGGATTTAGCCAATAGTGAAAGACACGTGTCTCAATGCCAGGACTTAAATCATGACCATAAGACTCTTATCCTTTGCAAATCCTTTCCCCTCACCCAACTGAATTTGTTTTGGATGGTTATCAAATCAGACAGTGATAGCTGCATAGTCATGTGAACCTCCCTCTGTGTCTTTGAAAATGCTCCAACTCTGATATTTAAGAATATCGTAAGCCTGTTGTTGGGAGCCGAAACCAGAGAGGGATCCTGGTGCTCAAGGACGATGATAAAAGGGGTCACAGGCTGCTGAGCAGAAATGATCCCCATTGAATGTTCATCTTACTTAATATTGATTTCTCCTCTCATCAACAGGCCTGTAGTTTATGTCCATGGCCATTTTTGTCCAATGTTATTTGTGTATGTCAAACTCGGAGAGACTCTGACCTGGGTTATCGTTAATATGTGAAACATTTCCTGTATTTTTCACACTGAAGCTAAAATTAAGAGGGGGAACAATGGCACTGGATTAGGATGGCACAGACAGTGGCTATTGTCCCATGTGTACTAACACACTTTTATCCCTTTGACTAACACTCAGTCCTTCTCCACTGAACAATCCTCCGTCTCAGCCTTTTCGAAAAATGACTGTCTGTTTTTGGGAGTTAGTGATGATGGTGCGTGTCTCTGACCTGCACAGCCTGAACAGAGTATATAAGCTTACAGACACAGTGTACAGTACAAAACATGGTCACATGAGAACAATTGTCAATAGTCGGCAAAGGAAACCTAAGACAACATTTTTTTGTGGCACAGTGAAAGGTTATATAAGACTTAACAAGCCTTGTTCTTCATCTTTATGCATTCCCCCCCGCAGGCATCTTTCCTCATCTGAGTCGGCAGTTTCTAAATTACCCCAAAGTGTCCTGATTGGAATCTTATAATGCTGGAATAGGTTGGTTTTTGCACGTGTCTTGTCGTTGGGAGATAAGAGGAGGTCATCTCACTACAGGCTTAGGTCAGGAAGACACGAGCAATTCTGCTTTTGTCATCTTTTGCACTTTAGGCTGTATCATCCGCTGTTTTCAGACGTAACCTGCGGGTAAAATTCAGAGAATTAACTACGAAGTTCACCTGCATTCTGCGTTTTACAGATGCACAGCACAGCAGATGTTTTCTATACAGACATGTTTTCGCCAGTGCATCAAATCCTCCGCATTATTCGGGAGAGGTGTAGCAGCCGGATGCAGCAGGTGTAGCAGCCGGATGCAGCAGGCAGAGACAGGAAGTGTCTTATACTGCTGTGGAGATCGTGTGGTTTTTTCTCGACAACATACAGACCTCGGTGTCGGCTCTTATCACCATTGACTCTCTTGACATCTTTGGCGTTGTCTATTTCTAGACACCACTCTCCCCACAAATATGTCAGCTTTTTCCCTGGGAGATGTTTGTTTCTTTTTCATTTTTGCGTCTGTTGCCCGTTAGTGACAGGAGGACTCTGACAGCCCAAGAATAAACAAGTGGATCATATCCAAAAGAGGAGATCATTTTATAGCATCCTTGGGTATGATTTCCCCTAACCAGAGTGATTTCAACCAGAGAAAGACGTGGGATCCTGTTATTTGCCTGGCATCAGTGCTTGATTCACTGTGCAATCACCAATGTGTTCTAGAAACACAAAATCCTCAGAGGAGACCAATCTCATTCAGGAGATAGTACCAAAACAACAAGTCATTCACAGTGTAGTATCCAAAGGGCCCATATAAATGTTCTTGGACTCCCCTCCTCTTACTCATTCACCGAAGCCCACGATACACCACACAGAGAGCTCTCGGTGCTCTGAAGCTCCTTTCAAAACTCAACAAAGGGGAAAATGTTGATGCAGCAGGCCGGACTTGTGGAGCCTGCTGGAGCTGTGGAGAGGTGGCAGGGCTTTGACTAATGAACTGAAGGATCTTATTCGTGTTTGTATGTCAATCCAAGCTCGGCCACTTTGCTGCCGAGCTGCCACTTTGCTCCCCCTTCAAGAACTTCAGAATAATCATCCTTGATGTCAACAACAAGGATGTTAAAAGATTTTCCCAGATACAGCTTGAGCATTAACTCCTACAATTTGATGTGATAGTTAATCATGGTGTGAAGTCACAGTGGACGAGCTCAGTCACGCCAAGTGCTCAACTTAGTAACCCTTGAGTTTGTTTTCGTTTGAGAAATGTGTCACTGAATGTGTACGAGGGGGAATGTTCATGTTCAACTCATCTCTGTAGACAAACTCTCTAAATGTTGTCTTGAAGCACGTTCTTGATGGCACTGATAAAATGATTGAATTGTCAGGACGGCCCTGTGAACAGTGTGTTTTCATCCCCTTCTTGCTGGATGCATATCCCTCTCTACCATCCCCAGAGTATTAACTACGTTTTTTAGCCTGCACTCACAGTAGCAGAGCGTACCTTCTGTTTCCACGGTGATTAAACGGTTTCATCTCCCTAATTGTCCATTACATTTATTATGTGAAGAAATGTGTGTGTATGATTATACCTCACTTCCCCTTTTCTCTTATCAGCTTGTACTTCATTTATGACAAAGGTTTATTTGGCTGTCCCCTCTTGCTGTCTTTCAACTGCCCTTCTTTCAAAGAAGAGACTATCTTCAGTCACTGACGCTGGCTGTTGACAGAGAAAGTGATAGGGATCCTCTCTGACCCACCCTGATCCAAATTGCCTGGTTCATATCCTCTATTGGCTTTTGACCAAGTACCCACCACAACCACATTCTCCATCCATCCATGTTCTACAGCTGAAAGACTGAAAAAGCCTTCAAATCCCTTTGATTATAATTCCAGAGACCTCTGTGCTGTCTTGCCACTCTAGATCTCTTGTTGCATCAAAAGAGACCAACTGCCTCTGTAGTATTAGCTTCATTAAAACTTAATGAAAAGTCCCAGCTTATGCATATACTTGAATAAAAAATAAAATAAAAAAGAGGCTAAGACCTCTTCAGTACGTTGTCCTCTAAGACAATCTTGTGTAAAAACTACAGTCGGCAGATGAGAGCAGATTGTATACTCACACTGACAACAGAGAGACTGTTAGGAATCCTGCCGAGATATTCACTGAACCCCACAGCTTCAATAACCTGCCTGAAATCATACTGGCCATTTTCGTAAAAAACACAGTTTAACCAGAAATAAGTGTTAATACGGAATATCTCTTTCCATATCAGAGAAGTCAGGGAAATAACGGGCAAATCAAACACACAAAGTAAACTTCAGCTACTTTCTGTACATGTCCTTATAACTTTGGTTGTTGTTGGTGTTTATTGTTAACGTTTAAAGTGCAGATCAGCGGGAGAGTGAGGAAAGAGAACATGCAGCCTGGTTATGCACCACAATACAAGGATACCGGGACTCTAATGTGACTCTGCCATGATCCTGGATCAGCAGCTGCAATAATTATGCAGCGGCGGGACTTTGAGACCTTGGGTTGTTTGTTTATCCAGAAGTCTAATGTCCCAGTAAACCTATCTGCTACTCGGCTGACAGTGACGCATAGATATTTTAAAGATCTGAAGTGTTACACTGTGGTGTAGGTGAAGTGCTCAGTGAGGAAGTAGTTATGTGTCTTTTCTTTGTTCCATTGCTCTTCTCTTTGCCAAGTAGTATGGTGTAGTGTTGAGACTTGTCTGAAGCAGGAGGAGACAGAGGTGATGGAAGCAAATTTCCATCTTGATGGGCAGAGTGGACAACTGGCTGGAGGACTTCAGGCAGATCATTCTTCAGTTACTGGCTTCCTAGAAGGTGTTAGTTGAGGTTTAGGAGTTCACTAGCACATGAACTGTTATCACATCACAAATTACACATGAAATAAGCAATTAATTACAATTCGAACAATTCATAGAAATGGGCAGATCTAGATGTCTGTTTATTTAGCCCTATTTTAACATTGTGAGATGGGAAGCACTGTAGTGTGGAGGCTGGTGCTTTAGTGCCATTGTAGAATTTAGATGTCCAAGCTGAAAAATAATAATTTGACACTATTTAAAGTTTCAGGATGCTTTCTTTTGATATATATATATATATATATATCCTCAATGAATATCGACGAAAGAGGAGATGGGACCCAGCCCGGAGGAAGCCCGGGGCCCCCGTCTGGAGCTAGGCCCAGACGGAGGGCTCGATGGCGAGCGTCTGGTGGCCGGGTTTGCCACGGAGCCCGGTCGGGCATAGCCCGAACAAACTACGTGGCACCCCCCCTCTTTTCATCTCATGGGCCCACCACCTGTGGGAAGACCCGTTGGGGTCGGGTGCGCAGCCACATGGGTGGCAGCGAAGGTAGGGGGTCTCGACGGACCAGACCCGGGCGGCAGAAGCTGGCTCTGGGGACGTGGAACGTCACCTCGCTGTGGGGAAAGGAACCGGAGCTTGTGAGGGAGGTGGAGCGCTATCAGTTAGATCTGGTGGGGCTTACCTCCACGCACAGTCTCAGCTCTGGTACCATACTCCTGGATAAGGGTTGGACTTTATTCTTCTCCGGAGTTGCCAAGGGCGTGAGGCGTCGGGCGGGTGTGGGGATACTCATAAATCCCCGGCTGAGCGCCGCGGTGTTGGAGTTTACCCCGGTAGACGAGAGGGTCGCCTCCCTGCGCCTAAGGGTTGTAGGGGGGAAAACTCTGACTGTTGTTTGTGCGTATGCACCAAACAGCAGTTCAGAGTACTCGGCCTTCTTGGAGACCCTGAATGGAGTCCTGTATGGGGCTCCAGTAGGGGACTCCGTAGTTCTGCTGGGTGACTTCAACGCCCACGTGGGCAACGATGGAGACACCTGGAGAGGCGTGGTGGGGAGGAACGGCCTCCCTGATCTGAACCCGAGCGGTCGTTTGTTATTGGACTTCTGTGCTAGCCATGGATTGTCCATAACAAACACCATGTTCGAACATAAGGGTGCTCATAAGTGTACCTGGTACCAGAGTACCCTAGGCCGAAGATCAATGATCGATTTTGTGATCGTGTCATCTGATCTGAGGCCGCATGTTTTGGACACTCGGGTAAAGAGAGGGGCGGAACTGTCAACCGACCACCATCTGGTTGTGAGTTGGATCAGGGAGTGGGGGAAATTTCCGGATAGACCTGGTAAGCCCAAACGAGTAGTGCGGGTGAACTGGGAACGTCTGGAGGAGGCCCCCGTCCTAGGTATCTTCAACTCACACCTCCGGCGGAGTTTTTCTGGCATTCCTGTGGAGGTTGGGGGCATTGAGCCGGAGTGGGCGGTGTTCAAAGCCTCCATTGCTGAAGCTGCGGCGGCTAGCTGTGGCCTCAGGGTCTTAGGCTCCTCAAGGGGCGGTAACCCTCGGACACCGTGGTGGACACCGGTGGTCAGGGAAGCCGTCCGATTGAAGAAGGAGGCCTTCCGGGATATGATATCCTGGAGGACTCCTGACTCGGTTGCAGGGTACCGACAGGCCCGAAGGGCTGCAGCTGCTGCCGTGTCGGAGGCTAAGCAGCGGGTGTGGGAGAAGTTCGGAGAGGTCATGGAGAAGGACTTTCGGTCGGCACCAAAGTGTTTCTGGAAGACTATCCGGCACCTCAGGAGGGGGAAACGGGGAACCATCCAAGCTGTGTACAGTAAGGATGGGACTCTGTTGACCTCAACTGAGGAGGTTGTCGGACGTTGGAAGGAACACTTTGAGGAACTCCTGAATCCGAATAACACGCCCTCTATGTTGGAGGCAGAGCTCGAGGTTGATGGTGTTTCATCGTCAATTTCCCTGGTGGAGGTCACTGAGGTGGTCAAACATCTCCGCAGTGGCAAGGCCCCAGGGATTGATGAGATCCGGCCAGAAATGCTAAAGGCTCTGGGTGTTGAGGGGCTGTCATGGTTGACACGCCTATTCAACATCGCGTGGGAGTCGGGTACAGTGCCAAAGGAGTGGCAAACTGGGGTGGTGGTTCCCCTGTTCAAAAAGGGGGACCAGAGAGTGTGTGCCAATTACCGGGGCATCACACTTCTCAGCCTCCCTGGTAAGGTCTACTCCAAGGTGCTGGAAAGGAGGGTTCGGCCGATCGTCGAACCTCAGATTGAAGAGGAACAATGCGGTTTTCGCCCCGGACGTGGAACTACAGACCAGCTCTTCACTCTCGCAAGGATCCTGGAGGGGGCCTGGGAGTATGCCCATCCGGTCTACATGTGTTTTGTGGATCTGGAGAAGGCGTATGACCGGGTCCCCCGGGAGAAACTGTGGGAGGTGCTGCGGGAGTATGGGGTAAGGGGGTCTATCCTCAGGGCCATCCAATCCCTGTACTCCCAAAGCGAGAGCTGTGTTCGCGTCCTCGGCAGCCAGTCAGTTTCGTTCTCAGTGGATGCTGGTCTCCGCCAGGGCTGCGCCTTGTCACCAATCCTGTTTGTGATATACATGGACAGGATATCGAGGCGTAGTCGGGGTGGGGAGGGGTTGCAGTTCGGTGGTCTGAGGATCTCGTCACTGCTTTTTGCAGATGACGTGGTCCTCATTGGATCATCGGCCTGTGACCTTCAGCACTCACTGGATCGGCTGGTGGCCGAGTGTGAAGCGGCTGGGATGAGGATCAGCACCTCTAAATCTGAGGCCATGACTCTTAGCAGGAAACCGATGGATTGCTTACTCCGGGTAGGAAATGAGTCCTTAGCCCAAGTGAAGGAGTTCAAGTACCTTGGGGTCTTGTTCGCGAGTGAGGGTACTATGGAGCGTGAGATTGGCCGGAGAATCGGAGCAGCGGGGGCGGTATTGCGTTCGCTTTACCGCACCGTTGTAACGAAAAGAGAGCTGAGCCGCAAGGCAAAGCTCTCGATCTACCGGTCGATCTTCGTTCCTATCCTCACCTATGGTCATGAGGGCTGGGTGATGACCGAAAGGACGAGATCACGGGTACAAGCGGCCGAGATGAGTTTTCTCAGAAGGGTGGCTGGCGTCTCCCTTAGGGATAGGGTGAGAAGCTCAGCCATCCGTGAGGAACTCGGATTAGAGCCGCTGCTCCTTCACTTAGAAAGGAGTCAGCTGAGGTGGTTCGGGCATCTGGTAAGGATGCCCACTGGGCGCCTTCCTTGGGAGGTGTTTCAGGCACGTCCAGTGGGGAGGAGACCTCGGGGAAGACCCAGGACTAGGTGGAGAGATTATATCTCAACACTGGCCTGGGAACGCCTCGGGATCCCCCCGTCAGAGTTGGTCAATGTGGCCCGGGAAAGGGAAGTCTGGGGCCCCCTGCTTGAGCTGCTCCCCCCGCGACCCGACCCCGGATAAGCGGATGAAAATGAGATGAATGAGGAGATATATATATATGTATTTATTTCTTGGATTGAAATATATATATATAGTTTTTTACGTTTATGGGGACAGATGCTATCATAATGGATATTTTGCCAATTGTTGATATGGAATTTCAGAGTCTGACTGGGCAAGGCCTCTCTTCTCTACATCTCACTCAGACTCACCCTATGTCCTGATCCATAGGTGCCTGTACCTTTTGCAAACAGCATGTCTTCTCATCGAATTACTCTATCACAGAGAGCAACGTGAATATGTCTGCTACCACACATTGACTGACCAAAACAATTTCCCTTGTGTGGCATGAACATTTTCATTGAAGGTTTTTTAATATGTATGTAATGGTTAATGGGATTTTGCGTGAGTGTGTAGATTTGTGTGATCAGTATTCCATAAGTTCAAGGTGCAGGCACCAGGCCCTGTAAAAACTTGCAAAGCTAGAGCTAGATCACGACCGAATGAACCACACTGGTTCATTATCCACGTCATTCTTTGAAGATGATTGGCTAATCAAACCCTCACACTTCCTGAGCTTGCTGATGTTAGGAGCAGTCTCCCCCATGATCCTATTCTCCACTACTCAGACGAACATCAGATGCCTGCCCTCTCTATGGCATACGTACAGGCGAGTGCTGCTCTCTGACCAGCCGGAGCTCCAGCGGAGCCGAAAAGCGTTTGAAGTTTTGTTCAATCAGCACCGCAGCTGCAGAGAGCTGGCTTGGTGGGGGCTGATACTGTGTGGGGTGGGGGGTGTTGGTTGTGTGAATGCAAATGTAACTAATATGAAAATGGATTATTATTCCATACGTAGCAGTACTCTGGGTTTATGCACCAGTCTAAAAATAGCCTCCAATCACGATCGGCTCATTTGACCTGCAATTGTTTTTTAAGAAAGGTTGTTTCATTATTCATTTGTTTGCCTTTTTAGGCAAGATTCAGATTCCCCATCATCTGTATATAGTCGAGGCTACATCAACTGCTACTCAATTTAAGTTTTAAAATGCATCATCAACCTTTAACAAAATGCTCTTATGTTAAAGGTTGCTGACTATTTTTGAGCGCCCACTGAGAAGTTTGAAACAACTGCTGGCCTTGTTAGTACGGAGAATTAAAAGTGCGAGGACCCTATTGGAATTGCTTCGATTATTTTAGTTAGAATTTTATCAATCTGCATTGTAGTATGGGATAAAAACGTATACGTGTAGAAACTGACAGTCTTCCGCATTCCCTTAATACCCAATGTCAGTAACCGTTCCACCTCATCATAAGTCCTACGAAAGAAATCCCTCATCTTACCTTTCACCACTGTTGATCCTTGTTCATAGTTACACCTAACCATCTGCTTCCTGTTTACACTGGCATGCACATTCCTAGTGTAAATGAACGTGAAATATATTTTCAGGTGTGTTCGAATTGATGGAGATTATTACTGATGCAGAGATAAACCACCTGTGCAATAAATTTAAGTATGGCCATGGCCCTAGTCTTACAGTAGCTTCTCATCTCTAGGGATGGAGTATTGTGTAGACTATGCATTCATGCTGAACTGCTCATCATCCCTAGAGACTTGCCTTCTGCAGTCATTAGTTGAAGTGCACAGGCTTGAATCTGATCCCTCTCTGCTGGACCTGAACAATCCTGCTGCGACAATTGTGTGTATCATGTGAATGGCATCTCTCCTAAGCCTTGAATCACTCTGACCATTTTCAAAGCAAATCTGACACTGTGAAAAATGTAGACCGGTCGGCAATGCTTCCTTTTTGTAAACCGCAAAAACTCTGGACTGAAAGTTCACTGTTGTCTTTACATAAGCGAGCAAACACTAAAGGGGAGATATGTCACAGCAGCGGTGGCAATCATTCAATTGTGTTTGTGTAACTATTTGCAAATGTTTCAAGTGACTACACCTAGTAATGGACGTTTATAGTCCACTTGGACCAGTCGGTAACTTGATTTATGTCACTCATGGCAGCGAGTGATTCCTCGCCACAGATTATATAACAGTGAGAGTGCTACTTATCCAGGGACTAATGAACCAGCAGAGGGGGGCTCATCTGTTCACCATACTTAGGAGCGCAAAGACCTTGACCTTAGAGTGGGTGTTCACTGTTAAGACCCACCCATTACTTAAGTATGGGTTTGGTTAGAGCTGCATTTAGACCATTACCAACCATTCTCCATAACCACTCATAGTTGGCTTGGTCTTGGTGGAGAGGTAAGGAATGTTACATGTTAACCTCTGCAGCTTTTTTTAAATGCTTCATGTGATATGGTTTCTTAAAACAAGTCTTATGCTATTTTTTAGCGATTAACCACGGGATAAGTCAGAAAAATTGGGTCCAGATATTTCCTGGAGTTTGTCTTTCACGTATACGGAATGCAGCAGGACATTGTCTGCATCAGATGCATTTACAACTTCAACAGGAGGGAGGACATGGGGCTTAACTTTGGATGCGGAAAACAGTGTTTTTGTTCGTAGCCCAATGACACTGGCATCAGCCCTTCTTACCAAAGGCTCTTGAATCTCATTTGTCTTTCCAAGATGACCTCTTTGTAGGCATCTTCCATGTGTCTTTATCAACCTGCGAAATCTGTATTCTTCCAGTTTCATGTCTCACGTTAGAAACACCATCGTCACAACTGATCGCACACTCGCAGTGTAGTTTCCAGACATTTTTCCTGCTGCATTCTCACAGGAGCTTACTAGGACATTTCCAATATATTGAACCAGGGGAATGGCAGGAAAAGTTCCGTAAGATGTTGGGTCAGCCCCTTCAGAAAATGTCAGGAAAATGTCTGCAGTTCAGTGGAGAGTTCAGTGCATGTCTGAAACTGTTTATAATGTTCACAACGGACGAATACATTCACACGTTTTAAAATACTAAATACATTGTTCACTTCTCTTTTGTGGTTACATTAATTAGAAGATGGATAATGGTGGAATGAAATAATAAATTGTAAATTTACTTTAAATGAAATGCTTAGTTAAAATGAACTTAACTTTATTCCATCATTGGTAAGAATAATTGTCAATTTATCATTAAAGCTTAAAAATCCAAAATGTATTCATTCAAGAAAGGCTGAAACAGCTGATGTTAGGAAGCTGCTGAGACGGAGCCTGTTTCAATCAAATCTGCACAAAAATCATGCGCTGCTGAAGGAAATTACAGCGCTCAGGCTACAATGGGGACAACGAATAGATGATTTGTGTGAATACCATCAGATAAGTCATTTTTCATTTCAATTAATCACCAATTATTTCCTCAGTTAATCAGTGAATCTTCCTTTCTCAATAGAATAAGATGAAAATGTCCATCACAATTACTCAGAGTCCAAGTTTGTCTTTTTCTCACTAATGGTCCAAAATCCAAAGATAGGCTTTGCACTGCTATTACAGATAAGTATTTGAACAATCGATTTATTTCAGTTTTCAATCAAGCAAACAATTATGAAGATTGCGTCCAATACGTTTTTTTTTTCTTCAATTGACTCAATTCAATTGAATCTGTATTAAAGATGTGTAAATGGCTACGCAAACATAGTTACAGCAACAACAGGAGTCTACTGAAATTGCCCTGAAGATACTGAGTGACATGAGACCTGCAAGGTGGGAGGGGTGTTGTTGTTCACTGTGTTTCTTGCTGGATCACGTTTGAAGAGACAAATGGCCTCCACTCACTATCACACCACATAATGGCAAGTCCATAAACTTTAATGAGCCTCAAGGAGAAGTTAGCATGTTTATTGCAGGAGCAAATGGCAGAATACAGAAGGAGCTTTTTTAGTTGGTTGTCTGTGCGTGTGAACATCCGGTCTGAGATATTGTTTCCTCTTTTTCTGCAACTGGTTCCGTTTATTAAAGACTTGAGTGTGGCAAGTTTGAAAGCTGCTCCATAATTTGAATATATGGGTCTTAATGGTTTGGTGTTAAATGGAAGGAAGGTCATGTCACACAAGTGGTTTTGTTCTCTCTGTGTCCTTTGTTCTTTGAACCACGCTCTCTACAGAGCGACCATAATCTGTAGATAAAGATGGTCGACAGGACAGTTCCACTAAAGTTAAGCCAAATTGTCTCAATTACCACTGGGTGGCTTGGTGCAGTATAGATCATAAATCCCAGCTCCTCTATATTAGTACTTTTTTTTGCCATGTTAGTGAAACATCTTTTCTCAAAGAAGTTTTATTTCACGTTGGCTGTTCCTATCAAACTCTTTATTTTTCTAGTAAGTTTGATTTTAATTATATAAGTGCAAAAAAACTGTCACTTAAACCTTGCTACCATGGCTCCATCCTCAGAGTGCTTCATGGCAGACTCTGGCTCCAATGCACAATATGGCGGCGCTTGTATCCAGGAAATTTGGGCTTCTTGATGGTGGAAAAAAGTGGTTGATTTGTCATCTATTTTTCTATTTTGGTTATGATACTGACATAACATGGAGAAAAATACGTTGCCTTTAGCACGTGACTCATGTTCCCTCTGAATTTTTTTTTAAATTTCTTAACAAACCGACCAAAAGAGAACAAAAAATAAGAAAAGAACAATATTGTGTGTCAGAGTCATGCCACAGAAGCTTAAGGAGATGGTCCTTTATTAATGATACTTTGCTGGCAGGATTGTAGTGAGGAGGAACCAGTTTTATTACTTGTACTTGGCACTCAGTTGAAAACATATAGATGCCAGCGACCACCACTGACATTTCGTATTAAACATTAATTTAGTTTTCATTGCATTTATGCTCGATTAGTCTGTGTGATAAATGCGAGGGATACAGTGCAGAGTACTAACAGGGCCAGAGTGGATAAGATAAACTTTATTGACCCCATGCAGGGTAATAAAAGTGTCACAGCTACAGTGGTACAGAACAGATGCTTAAATAAGTAACTTTGAAAATGTAAAAAAATAACAAAACCACGATAGAAGCTACTAAACCCAATTTACAGTTGCTCATCAAAAGGTGTTTATTAACAGTAATGTTTGTCTATATCAGTATTGCTTCTTGTTATTAGTTTTTTTTTTCAGAATATTCCTATCCTATTAATATGGTTACAATTTTGAGTTTGAGTCCAAAATCTTTTTTATTTTCATTGTTGTAAGAATCTTTTGAGACCTTCTTGGTATTTCAGAGATTTCAGGGTATCTTTTTGGAGAACTGCTACTTTTTTCTGATACTTAACACTCACTTACCTATGAAGTTCACATTTGGCAGGACCTCGGATCTGGCCGCCAAAAGAAGATGATTTACCTTTTTATTTAGGTTTTAAAGAACGTGGTGCCCTCTCATTTTAATATCCAATAACTTATATTTATATTTCTGTGAAATTAGACATAATTTATTTTTGCCATTGAAATATTAACTTAATAAAACACTTGAGTTAACCTCACACTTCAAGAAAGTATAGCTACAGCATGTGCTAATTAGACACAGCCATCAGCACATAGTTCGGCTGCTGTCGTATCTAATCCAACTGAGTTTAACATCTTGCTAGTGGACACACAGAGATAGCGCTGAGCTTTGTTGACATATGACACACAGAGTATCTCTCGGCCTGCTTAACGATAAGAGCAGCAGTGTTGTTGATGAGCTGTCATGCATGTCTCTCTTCTCGCAGAGCTTCCGGAGAACTGGAGTGACACAAGGGAGACCCTACTGGAGGGCATGGTGTTCCAACTCAAGTATCTGGGGGTCACGATGGTCGAGCAGCCCAAAGGAGAGGAGCTGTCTGCGGCTGCCGTCAAGAGAATAGTGGCTACGGTAAGAGACACATTTTCAGCCGCAAACACTCACACACAGTCATAACTTAATTAGATTTAATACACAGAGCTTCTAAAATCTTCTCATCATCATGCCTGGTTTAAGAAAACTCAGTTTCTCTGAAGCAGCCGTATTATATTCTCCCCATCATCACCTCAGCCACTTGTAAATCAACACCCCCCACTCAACCTCATCCCATCCAAGGTCCAGATTGACATTTAGAGGAGAATGCAATTAGTTGGAACATTGTCGCTCATTGCATGGCTCAGCCAGCTCTATCATTGCAGGAAATTGCTTAATGTTATTGGATCTGGCAGCTCAATGGATAACAAAGTTAGTGGTGGCAGAATAGTGGACTTGGGACACAGTGATGTATGGGGAGGGAGGCAGAGAGAATTTAACTTTTCATTTCGTGGACTTAGTTAGAAGTTCAGTTTAAAAATACATTTTTCGTTTGAAACACTTGTGCAGTTCCAGTTCTCAACATGTCTGTTAGGAATTGTCGGTTTGCCAGGCCTTTCGCAATGATGGTTGCAGCTTTCGTTCTGAAGCGGTGCAAGTGACCTGTTGTAACTGGTCCGTGGCAAGTAGAGACCGACTGCTGACTGTTCATCTGTTTAAGTTCCGAGAAGCTCGAAGCAGACCGGAGAATCGCTTGTAGTTGCAGTTCTAGTGAATGCGCTGTGGTTGTTTGTTTTTGGTGATTAGTCCTTACAGCAGCTGCTACAGTGAATTGGTCACCTGTTTATTCAAAGTTTACAGATATTGAATATATTGTATCGACATACAGACAGTCAGAGTTTTCTAGAATTAGATTGACAATTGATTGTAGGAATTGTTGTTTGTGATTTGAATAAAACTGTAAACAAAATTGTAAACATAAATTCAAGGTGGTTTTGATTGTTTTTCCTTTTTGTCTCTCTTTAACATATGATCTCCTTGTGGCCTCTGCCCTTTCTTTCTCATCCTTCGCCACCCCATCTTCCAGGCCAAAGCAAGTGGAAAAAAACTTCAGAAAGTCACGTTATCGGTCTCCCCCCGAGGAATCATCCTTTACGACAGTGCCTCTAACCAGCTGATAGAAAACATCTCCATATACAGGTCAGTTTTTTTCCCGACTCCTCAGGCGCCTTGTCAATGTTTCTCACACACTCCATGTCCTGGATTGAACTGGGCTGCTCTGATTAAATACCCTCACCCTGAATTTAAAACCAAAAGTTGTTTTTCCTGTCTTGTTCTCATCCATCACTTAAAGAATGTGAGTATAAGGATGTGTGGTACTACAAAGCAGGTGTGTATGCGTCTGTGTCTCTGTCTGGGTGTGTGTGTCTGTATCTGGGTGTCTTTGGTGTGTGAGAGGGAGAAATGTAGACAGTCAATAAACTGTACGTCTCATCAATCTCAACTACCACAGGACTCCCTCACAGCTGTACGCCTGAGCTTTCACCTTAGGTGTGACTGACTGACACACACACACACTCACAAACACTTTTTCTCTCTTGTCCTCTACTAAATATCTACAGATCTCACTTGCCGGCTGCCGCCTGGTCCATTAAAGCTGTCTAACCTCAAAGCTTGAGTCACTTTTTTTAAACTCCCACATTTATGAATCTTCATATCAATGCAAGCTGGGACTTTCTGTCATTTGTCTAGGATTGAATAGCCTCATATTGAATAATTTTGTCTAAAACTAGGCCGATTGAACAACAGTTTTCTGAAGTTATCCTAGAACCATTTTATTAACAAGTTGTCTTCCAGGCTGACCTTGGTCAATCTGAGCCAATTCAGAGAAAAGCCTCAGTCCTCCCACCTGCTAATCTTTGCATCACCTGTCATCAAATTTCCTGGCTGAGCAATATATATATATATTAAACTCTAGTATCTAAATCACTGAGCTTTGAACTTGAGTAACCCTTTCAAAGAAGATAGATAAAACAGAGGATTCAATTGAATTGATAAAATGTGTATGTTGCTGTTAAATGCAGTCACAGATAATTAAGGCTGCAATGGATTATTAATTCCATCATCAAATAATTTAATGATTATTGTTTTTATTATTGTTTGCGAATAAGAAATATAAAGATAATAGTCCTAATTTCATATTTTTTGTGGAGCACACTGTCGTGGTGCCTGAGTATAAAATTACCCGATTCGTCCAGCCCCCATTTTATGCAATGCCCGTTAAACGCAGCACTGATAATGGATTCTCTCATTTGATGAATAAAAAGTATGTAAATAAAGGAGTAATTAAAAGGCTGACTGGGTGAGTGGGTCCAGCTGTAACCTCAGGATGCTGTGAAGACATAAAGCAGCTGGTTGGGTGTTGCAGCCCATTGGAGCTCTCCTCCCCAGACATCTGCTGAGAAGACGAATGACCAATAAAATAAATGGATTTGAAGAGACACCCTATTTCCCTGACGCTCCCACCCAAAACGCTCGCCTCTAAATCATGATTTTGTTGTGCAGGGCGCAGCTGTGATTCTAAGACCTCCTCAAACTTTTCCTGCCATACTTTCATAATTGACACAGCGACATGCCGCACATAGTCGGAAAAGAAGGACAGGTGGAAGACATTTCTTATAACCTTCCTCCATAATTGGAAGTCTCCCTCTCAAGCTGGCCGCTGATCCCATCACCTTGGTAGCAGGGTGAAGAGGACATGATCAAAACATGGAGCAAAGCTGTTTGTGAAGCATTACAGCATAATGTAAAACCCTGCTATGCACCTGAGACCGATAAGCGAGATGGATACCTCATAAATATGTGACACAGACAAATCTCACATCAACAGGGGACCTTTGACACCAGAACAAGCCAAGAAGCGTTGTTTTGGGTGTTTTCATGTATGTCACAAGGACCAGGCCCACTCTACAAGCTATAATTTAAAACTTGCATGTTAGTCAAGGTTGTTTAACATGTGCACTCAGTGGGAGTGTAGTGACTTGTTTAAAAAGCAGAAAGGGATGGTATCCGTTTAGCGCAACAGCACAGATGTCCACATGACAATGTTCGGCTCAGTACCTGTACACAGCTGGGGGGTTGTTTGATCACGTGCAGAGCAATGAGAGTGTGTGTGTGCATCTGTTTTTTTTTTCCTGTAACACGTTTGAAAGAAAAAATCTGATTGCTGGGGCGAGCTTAAGGGCTTAATGCAGATGAAGTTGCATGATGGCTCCGCTTGATCTGTGAAGAATCTCTTAAGTCTCAGTCTTTTTTTTTCCTTTCAGAATATCATATTGCACGGCAGACAAGATGCACGACAAAGTGTTTGCCTACATTGTCCAGAGCCAACACAATGAGACCCTCGAGTGTCATGCCTTCCTCTGCACTAAGAAAAAAACGGTGAGTAGATAGATTTTTCCTGTTGAGTGTCAAGTGAGACAACAAATGTGTGTGTGTCCAACATAGTCCAGTAACTTCCTTAGGATATAAATATTAGTTATCTTTATGGCTCAATTCAGTTCCTGTTTGGTTTTTTTATTATTGAACACTTATATAAATAGATGACCTTATTATAGAATGTGTTTGTCACAGCAGCAACCAGTAAAGAAATGCAAGAATAAAAATTCACACTTAAAGAAAATACAGCAGCCCTGAGACAGTTAAATAAAATACAAGATAAGTAGTGTGATAGTCTTGTACAGGCAGAACAGTGCAAAATACAAATATTTTACGGTGCTGAGAAATATTATTAATTTAGTTCAGTACTCTCATATCTGTGCATTTATTTTGAGGTTACGTCGAGCAGCTGGTTAGCTTAGAGTGGAAACGGGGAAACGTAGTTTACAGTTATCTGAAAATCTCTTAAGCTCAGTAATTAGTGTATTATTTCCATAGACTACATATGAAGATGGATGACATGATGGTGAAGCTACTTTTGGAGAACCTTACTTGCAGGTGCAATGAAATTGATAGACGGCTTAGACTGACTCCTGATTGGACACTGTGTAACCTTGAGACCGGGTTCATCCCCAAATCGCTAATGCGCAGACTCTGGCTCCAACTGATGTCATTAGAGCAAGATGAAAGTGTTTTTGTATCTGGATTTTTTTTAATCTCAGCCTTCATTTCTGTATAGTGGAGGTGGAAAAAATGTCGTCCATCTTTATATATAGTCTATCGTTATAACTAATTTAGTCTTGGTCACTGTGACTCCAAGAAGTCTTTTTTTTTGTCATTGTGAGGTTGCCAGGCAACTAGCCTGCTCCCAGCCAATAAACAGTCCCTTACAGATACCCCATGTTAAACCATGACCTGTTTTTTTTTCACTTAATGTTTTTGGAAAGAAAAAACAACGTGTTGAGTAATTAGGTTTAGAGATGCTAGTAGGTGTATATTGTTGCACCAGGACAGGTGCAACAATATACACTGTTGTTATACAATGTTGTTTCCCCTTGTTGGTAATCGTAATTATTTGGCTACTGGCGTGAGAGCGCTATTGATCTTCTCATTTAACTCTCGGCAAGAAAGCAAATCAACTAATTGGCTAAGTGTCAAAATAACCCTTCACTGCAATTAGTGACGTATAAATAAACGTATTGTTTAAAGAAAGGTGACACGGTCTTTACGTTCACCTTTTCTCCTGTGCAAAGCAGTTAATGCAGATGTCTTGAAAAGAGAACTTAAGAAAAAAGACATTGCCACTTTGAGTCCAAGCATTAAATCAGGAGACAGACCAGGGTGAGAACATGTAGGGCGGGGGAGGCTGTCATCCTTCTCTTGGCATTCTCTCCATCCCTGGAGGTTTTTCGGAACGAGGGAACCACTCCCTCCTCTTCCTTCCCCTCACTAATTTAGTTCTGGCCAGAAGGCCATGTATCCTCCCACTTTCATAAACAACTCGTCTTGGAGCCGCACGGGTTTATCTTCCTCCTCCAGTGTCTGTGAAAGGGGAGTCCTCCTTGTGTTTGTGCTCGGTTCCTGTTTTTATTGGGGTCACAGTTCCGTCTACTTCCTGGAGTGTTTCCTTCCCTTGGTTGAGAAAGCTGATTATTCATCTTTCATTTCATTCTTCTGCAGTGTCTGACCCGTGTTTGTCTCTGTGCTTCCCACCAACAGGCCCAGGCTGTAACCCTCACAGTGGCTCAGGCGTTCAGAGTGGCTTTTGAATTCTGGCAGGCTGCCAAGGAAGGTACGCATGGTCGCCCCCTGACGTCCAGAACGTTATGGATGAGTTTTCCCTCTCCACCCCCATATATTGTTATTCTCTTCCTCTTACTGTACACAGTCATTCAGTCGTCCTTAGGTTTTGCGGAAAGCTTGGAAACGCTTATCATTTGTTTTACCTTGACTTCTTTTTGAGGGGTCATGTCAACTAATGGAGAACTTTTTGTCCGCTTCCATTGATTGGACCAGCTCCCAACCCAGTTGTTAAATCATCAGAGATCAAACAGACCTGCTTTGGTCAGAGACGCCTCTCTATTACAGAAAACTCTGTCATGGTTAAAATCTCATATAGGTATAGCCCGGGACAGAGGTGGGCTGAGTGGAGAAGATCAGCTTTGATCACAGGACTCAGATGTACCAGCGCTAGGATTTTCCCTCTGTTTTTTTCCTCATAATATATTTAGATTTTCTTGTTAATGTCAAGCTATAAAGCATTGAACCGCTTTGAAATTGTGAGTGCCCTTAATAGCAGTGTACAGTGAGGAGATTAGCAGGCAACAGCACGCAGTCAAAGTGCTGTGTAAAGGACAGTGTCACACACAGCTCAGCCGAACATGTATGTAATTAACCGCATGTATGACTCCATGTAAATGAGCAGTTCTCGCCACATGATATGGTTTCAGCACCATCAACCCTCTACACGTTGACTTGTCGGTGCTCTTTGAATTTTTGGATTATCCATTGTTGCCGTCCGTCTCGCTATTGCACCTGGCACCCTTAATCCCACTCGGCCCACACCCATTGAGGCATTTTCTCTTTCCTCTCCTCCCCCTATTCCAGCACTTGCTTCTGTTTATTATGAGGAGCGAAGAGGTAGCAAGCGAAGGAAAGAAGGAAGGGGGGATGGGGACTCTGATAGTGAGAGAGGGCAGGAGATGATCAAAGGAGGGGGGGGGTGGGAGGGATGGCGAGTGTGTGTGTGTGTGTGAGACAGAGAGAAAGGAAAATGATTGTGTACGTGTGTCAGTGCGAGCTCAACTCCCTGTCAGATTCAGTGTCAGCGCCATTGATCTTGTCTCATGTGCTGGTTAATTCAGGACTTTAGAGACACATGCTCACTGTATGAACATTCTTACTGCCTCTTTCATTCAGTACACATTTCTACCCCTTCTTCTTCTTCTTCTACTTCTTCGTTGCCTTCGTCATCTGTGTGATGGTCTTAGTTGTTTTTGTCGTCTTCATCACTGTCTTGATCTTCTTTGTCTTTATATTTGTTATCGTCTTCATTATCTTCTCTGTCGCCTTGTC
Organism: Platichthys flesus; assembly: GCF_949316205.1. NCBI lineage: Eukaryota > Metazoa > Chordata > Actinopteri > Pleuronectiformes > Pleuronectidae > Platichthys > Platichthys flesus. The sequence goes on along the minus strand of NC_084954.1, from coordinate 11,748,860 downwards.
GCCATCATCTTCTACTTTGTCTTCAACATCATATTCTTTCTCCTCTTCCGTGTCGTCTGCACTGCTCTGTCTTCTTCTTTTTCCTCTTCTTCTTTCTCAACTTCTTTTTCTTCATCTTCACCTTCTTCTTCTGTGTTCTTTAAGAATGTTTTTATGTGTGCACATTTCCATTTGCGGATGGATTAGTTTTCCCAGGATCAAGGCCACAGGCTCCCACCTCACGCCTCTTTATTTGGCTGTTATTTTTTGAGCTGCATATTAAATCTGCTTAAGAGAGCGTACTGTCTTTTAACCTCACTATTTTTTGAGCACACTTCATCCCACCCCATGTTATTTTCCCTTTTCCTACTATTCTTCACCTATGCATGGCTTCATTTTCTAGCCGAGTCTTTTAATTAGCAAATCTGCTTTCTCCGGATTCAGTACGAGGTTACTGATGAATGAGAAGTGATGCGACACTGGAAGGGGTTATAGAATGGGATTATTACAGCTCCACATCTCTGTTCAGAAATCTGTGTTCATAGAAAATTCACTGATAACACAACAGTGGGCTTTGAACTTGCATATCTTTAAGTCGGTTACATGTTTGGCAGGAGTTTGTTTCTCGACTCAGACTGAAAGCTCACACTGGAAAGGCCATGGGGAGAAAATTGTTTCTTGGGGAATAACGCTGCTGTCACTAAGCTACCTGTACTCAGGGGAAATGAGATGTTTTCTTTTGCTGCCTTCTTTTGTTACACCAAGGATTTTGATGAGATATAAACTCCTCCTTGCTTTGAGAAGGTCTCTTTTGGACAGACAGTAATGGACATTCGATCTACAGCCATCGAGTTACAGTTCGTCAGCATCTCTGTGCCTCATAGGGATCATCACAGTAGAGCAGAAGGTCCTGTGTGTCTTCTTGATCTGTTTGAGCATCTGCTTCACTTTCACATAATGGGCCATAGGGATATTTTAGGTAAGGCAATAATAAATATTTGTATGTTCGCGAGTAGAGTCTTTTTTACTTTTCGGACAACCAGTAAAATAATTGTATCAATTTAGTTTTATCTCTGTTGATATTGACGCTCCAGAGGAATTATGTTTAAAATTGCCAGGACAGGATATTCAGACCAAGACATGTATAATTTGAGAGGAGACATGTTAATTGATCTTATTAAAGGATGGTTTGCCAAAAATTTAAATAATATATACTAGGTCTAAAATACAATTAGGTAGGTCTTTATTAGGTTAATGTTCAATTAATGATTCTCCTGTTGCACTTTTAAGCTGAGTTTTATCTAAGAGAAATGTTAATGCATTACTGTAAATCCTCCATGTGTTGTAATTCTTACACGACCAACAAGGAACTGATAACTGAGTCTACAAACACCCCTGCCTGTTTATCTCGGTAACTTCCGCTGAGCTGTGGGATAGACTATGGATAACTCCTGTCTCTGTCTGTAGTATGAGACATAACGTGGCGTTTTCTAGGCTACTTCATCTCATGTTCTGTTATGAGAAAGTCTAAGTAATTCTGGGATATTCACGTCTTGAATTTTATTCATTATGGTCTTAAAAAGGTATTTTTATAAAGGTCTTAAAACCCTGAACTAATGAAAGCCAAGTGTTTTATTAGTTACACATAAAACAATGATCACACAGAAAGGAAACAAGAGGAGAGACAGAATGGTATGACATGCAACATAGCTGGAATGTAGCTTTGCGTGAAAGAAGAGGACGCACAGTGACAATATACTGTATGTTTATTTTGCTACAGTGCATTTCCCCAAACTGTGACCTTACAGAAATTACTATATCTCCCATATGGGGCAAGTAAACAAAGGGGTGTAGCTGAAAGTTGAATTGAAAAGTGGAAAAGGAGATTGAACGTTCTTCATGGAGTGGTGTACCACAACATACACACAGGGGCTTGCAACATGTTCCTGTGCAACGAGTGCAGGACGTGGCACTGTTGGACGTTGATGTTGCACAACTGTAACCTCAGCTCCTCACTTCTGGCTGTGGACTTTTCTTTGCGTGTCACCCTTACCCTTTTTCCTATCCCTTTGTTTTCATGCAGATGATCAAATAATCTGTTGTTGTAAATTTACTTCCAAGGCTACTGCTTTGTTTACAGTCAGATTTTTACTGTCAGATACCACAATATGTAAGATTGATTTGTAGATCTGAGCGTGACGTTTCACTCTGTCCTAGAAGTCATTCTGGTTTTTGCTGAAAATAAGCATAGCATGATTCATAATTTAGTCCCACTCTAGCCCTGTTCACACCTGTTACTAACATCCGTTATCCTCCTGTGACCACTTGTGATCAGATCTTACTCCCTCGCTCTATATCCAAATGCGTCATTCGTGTTTGCTACAAACAAATTGTGTTTCTACCTAGCCTGAGTTTAGAGATGTGTCCTATGACAATGATTGTGTGTATCCGCGCCAGAGAGAGAGAGAGAGAAGTAGAGCAAGCTGAGTCAGGAGGGGCTGAATGAAAGAATCCACAACGCAGTGAAGAAAGAATTAACCAATTTGAGAAAAGTATAAATTATTATGTGCTGATCAGTGTTGATATAGTGGCAGTGGCTACAATCAAATCAATTTATAGTCACCGAGAAGCAGTCTGTCCTTCATATGCGGCCAAGTTTTGCTGATAAACACAGGCATTGTAGCTTCTCTACAGTTTAAAATGCAATAATCGCTGTTCTCATTTGCACTTACTGACCTGCACTGGCGTTTAAACCACTTTCTTAGCAGGTACAAATGTTTTGGAGTGAGCTGAGCCAATTATCTGTCTGACCCAGATGCTCTCTCTTCTCCGTTTAAAGTCTGCTCTCACTGTATTTAAAGCTGTGTGAAGTATGAAGTCTGTTACAATCTTTACAGCCCAGGCAGGCCCTCTGAGTTTCAGTCGACAGATGGCTTGAGTAATGGCCTTAACCTTATCTGCCAATTTACTGCTGCTAATTTGTTTGCACACATTATACGCCTGGTTAGCGAAACATTCAGTTGCTAGAAAACGGTTCCCTTCCTTCAGTGTTGTACTGCTAGGGCATTTAAACACTGGTTACAAGTTCCTTAATCACACCACCACTTGCTTAACTGCCTGCTCTCTATTTTTATTTCTCGTTATCCTCGGCACACAGAGAAAGAGAAACGAGTGAAGTTGGGCTCAGACGGGGAAGGAGCCAGCAACTCTCAGTCAGAGAGCTCGACCAGCCTGGGCAGCCTGAAGGGAGGAGGTGAGTCATCACATCTCTCTCTTTCACACCCTATCTGTCACTGCAACTTCAGCCTCAGGGGGGGGGGGAGTTGAAGTTGAGTATTCAGCCCCTTGTCAGAGGTTGGCCTATATTAAGGCTGCAGGCCAGCGGAAAACAATCTGCATTCTATTGGTTATTCTTTCTCACTGACATCGACACAATGAGCTGTCAATGACATTTTTTAGTGGTTTGTCTGATGTTAAACGTAAAGATGATGCTCTCTTTAAGTTGGAAATATTAAAGCCCCCTCGCCTTGTCGTGGATTCCTCTAAAAGAAATCTTCGATCCCCATGACATTTAATGACAACAGAGAACTATCCATGGATGCACATTCATATTCTGCCCGATGATGCGTGTGTGTAAAGCAGAGTGTAAAGAGGCTCACATTTTCTTGTGACCCAGTTGTTCCATCAGATTTCCTTTGTTTCCAGGACATCAGTTCAAGGGTCATGTCTTCTAAACATGATTCTGGCATCCACTGTGCCAGGAAACCTTCAGGCATGATTAGCTCCACATATTGTCCGAGGCCGAAGATCAGGGGCATCTTATCACCAGTGGCTCAAAGGCTGTTCACTTATTTCTTATCATGCTTCCCTCTTCCCTCTTTGTTTTTTGTTTTAGGTTTTGATGAGAAGGCAAACCAACCTATTAAAATGTCAGACTGAGTCCATGTTGGAATAGGTGAATAAAACTGCAAACTGTACAGAAGATTCAGAGGGAGCAATGGGCGCATTGATGACATTTCACATGATGGGTTTGAATATAAATATCTCCGAATGACAAGGTAGAAGACGCTGACAAAGATGTCAACTTGGAAATATGAGATTCAAGATCGTTTGGTGATAAGAGACGATGCCGGAAGTCATATCCTGCTTGTAATCAGATGCCACCCCTTGGCTGGATGTTCTGTTTTTCCTGTAGTTGGGAAAGCATCTGACTTCGGGAATCTCCTCCCACATGATTCATTTGTGAAAAAGAAACTTGTCTGGACCCAATTTTCCAGAGTTCATGTCTGAAACCGGCTTTAAAGTCTCCAACAACATCTGCAAACATCAGCTGTGCATGGAGCTTACTCCTTTGTCTGGTAGCCAGGTGGCTTCCAGCCAGAGAGGGATCTCTGCAAATCTGTGCTGATGCTTTATTTGGGGCTCTGGCCCTGGACGTGGAGCTTTTTATGACCAACACAGGCTTTAAGGATGATGAGGCTCAACAAAGCTGGAAACAGATTCTGGTAACGGAGTGGCTTGGTGTGCATTTTTATTTTATTTTTTTACCATTATCCCAACGACCATTCTGTGGATCATTTTAGCTGGACTTCTGTACAGCAAAGTGGCACAATAATACAGCAGATTAATGCACGGAGCGGTAGAAGCATGTGAGTGCCTTATGAAATGGGCCGAGCATTTCTCTGCTGGCAGAGGTTTTCTCCTGTCTGCCCTAAAGCAGTGATTGGGGACAGCAGAGCTTTGTAGCTGTATGTTAGGCCTTACCAACCTTAAGCCGTCCCTCCCTCTTTTCCCCCATGAACCACAATCAGTCCGACAATATTACCTTTTTCATAAAAGCAGAGAACTATAAATGCCTTGAGCCACTGTTGACAGAGAGGCTGAGGAGGTCAGATAAGGATCATTAGATTCAGGACTGAAGTGTGTGCACAACAAAGTCTCAGAAGAGGAAACAAGGTTTTAATGTTCCCAGCAGACAACATTTGCCTAAAGAGTTGACAGAAATTAGTGTTGACAAGTCTTATTGACACACATTTATCATCGGATGAGGCCTTACAGAGACGTGCGAGTCAGGGGGTACTCCAGGCTCGCTTATCACAGAGTGACAATCCACACACGGCTGCTTTAATGAGACCATTAGAGCCTCAATAAGAAAACCATAATGACTACCATGGCATTATACTTTGTGCACGCATGCTGCTGTTTACTGCTGCGTGACTGTATGATAATCACAGGAGCCGATCAATATGTAATTTGGAGCAAATGAGTTGTCATTATTATAACCGCAACTGTTAGTGAATTCTTAGAACTGCGAAGGGAAGTAAATGAGGTAAGGTAAGTAATATGAGATTTGAAAGGTTTATTTATATGTTTTTCTCCTTCGCCTGTTTCATGTTGCAGAGGTGGCCACAGGGAAACTTCTGGACCTGGCTGAGGGAGCCAACGTGGCACAGGTCCACTCAGGGACCAAACAGACGGAATCGGATTCCTCAATGGAGCATAACCACACAACGGAGAACAACAATACTGTCTGGGTAAGACAGAGGAAACCGCTCAGTCGGTTTCAGCTGTTCGGGCTTGATAAGAAAGGAAAAGAAGGATACCATGAAGGAAACACTGATTAAGTGCCTGGTGATGTTCGGGTACCTGTTGTATTCACGGGAGCTGCAGTGCTGCTGCTCAGAGTCAGACGATAGCCTATTGAAGAGAAGTGGCCTTATCAAATGGTCACATAGCTGGAGTGGGTGTGGGGCTGCAAGTAGCCTCCCGAGATCATTGCAGCTTAGAGAAAAGTATGTTAGTGTGTGTGTTAGCTTAACATTATTAATCACTGTGTACTGATCATCTCTCAAGAAATCAAACTTTAACCAGCTTGTGTGTGTTCTCTATGGCAGGAGTTGGAGGACGGTCTGGACGAGGCTTTCTCAAGGTGAGACACATTGAACCAGGATGTAGATTATTTTTTCTTTCCTGAAAGCCCATTCTCTGCCACACAAGCCACTGCTCTGGAAATAGCCACCTGCGGTTTGGCCTGCTCTCATAATAAACACTGCCTCTCCCCTGCACTCGCCTCAGCCCAGTGCTCTCCCACAGACAGACAGACGGGCTCAGTTTACAGGCCCTGGCACTGCCGACCAGCCTTCCTGATTCACGCGGATTTTTGTATAGGGCTCCGTTTACCATGGTCTCGGACCAACACCCTGATTTCACATGAGCTCGGGAAGCATGTGATTATCAGAGGGACACGTTGCTTGGTATTTACACCACAAAAACACAGTGGAGTAACTCTAAGTTTCATGTCTTAGGTTGAAGGGATATTCTGTGTCTGAGCAGAATTTCTTTTTCAACTCTGCCGACGTAACAACAAACTATCGAGAATGGAGCTGGAGTCCAGTGTGGTTAATGTTTTCGTTTAGTGCATATCATCAGCACTCAGAGAAGCTGTTGTGGTCGACAGATTCAACCTTATATTAGTAGATATGTATTTTCTTCGGCTCTGCTTGGGCTCTGCCTTCTATTTATCATGCTTCTGTTTAGCGAAAGAGGAAGGATGAATTCTACATTCTGTGTTATCAGGTGTGAAGAGGCCATTTTGGCGGTTATCGGATGGATATTTGTCTGCTCACACTTTAATTACACCTTAATGCCATTAATCTCCTGTGCTGTGATTAATGAGGATGCTCCCAGCATGAGCAGAGACTCATCCACATGCAGATTTATGGAGGTGAAGAAAGTTCAGGGGCCCCTCGAGAGCCAGGCCTGGTCGATGTCTTTGAGATGAAGCTGGTGTGGTACAAGACAATTGGAGACAATTAAAGATTCTGTGAATGAGACCATGACAGTGTTTGTATTATCACTGTACCTGAGGTTGGTGTGTGTGACACACACACACTTCAACATGACATATTAAGCTTCGGATAAATTTACTGTTTATAGCCGAGTAACCTAAATTGGCCTTGTCGTCACCCATATCATTTTAGATGATAAAAAAGACCATTAACAGCAGATATGTGGCTATAGGGTGTAATTCTATATATCTCTATTGATCTTGAAAAACGAGTAAATCACAGACAGTATACATTGAGATTGGGAAATTCTATTTTCCTCATCCAAAATTTTTTTCTGGTCCCAAATTATTCTGTCCTACATTTGATCACCTCTATGTAAACAGCCTGGAGATTGTAACACGCAGCATCACAAAAGCAACTGCTCGCTCACTGCAATGCCTTACTTTGAATCTTTTGAGTCAAAGAGTCTGTTATTATTGTTTTATGAGTGACATTTAATTCTCTTAAATGAGCAGTCTAACCCCCGTATCTCCTGTTGTTAACTGCAGATTAATTCAAATGCTGTTCATCTTGTTGCTTCTTTGTGAGACTGCACTGCCACCTGCTGGCTGAGCACTGGCCACAGCTCTAGATGTGAAATCCTCTGACGTGCCTGTTGATCATAAAGATCACCAGTATTATGCATGTTTTCTGTCCCGCACAGAGGAAATATACCTTTTTTCATAATCAAGGTTGTCGCCCTCTGTAGGTCAAACCCTCCATTGACTTTTTTATTTTAAAGAGGTAGTTCAGAACAATTCTGAGTAAAAAATTTCCTTGACTTGTGATGTTTCCTCTGCACCCTCAGCCGCAGTCTGGATAGCTTTGAATCCTACTCAGGTAACCACATCATATATGGATCTAGTGACTTCCACCTCATTGCCCATCAGTCGACCCAACATTCAAGTCTTCTCATCTGCCTTAATGTCAGTTTACCACCTGATTAGTGGAGACACAGGTGCTTTCACAGTATCATTTTAAGGCCATTTACCATTAACATGCTGTAGCTCAGACCTTTTGTTTGACTTCATTCCATTGTTGGATCCACTCCTGAAAGACGAGGGTCTCTGCCACAGAACCTGATTAGTCCTCCGTTTGTGATGTGGTGTTTGTTTTCAATTGCTCTTTGGTAAGAATGAAGGAGACTGAGTTGCATTGTACTTGAGGTCCTTTTTTTAAATTCTACCCAACTTTCGCTGCCCTAAAACCACATCACTCCCTATTACAGGAGAAATAGCATTCAGTTGAGCGCATACCTCTAACAAGGCCGAACAGTCAAGCTGCACCAAAATTAAAAAACTCGTAGATGTCAGTTCCCTAAACATTTGAAACCTTTTTCCCACCAAGATCCATGAAATATTCCCAAGGAAAATTGTGAAAATGTCAAAAATACCTTATTTCACAATGTGAATAATTCCTGGATCTGATCCGGATCCACACTAACAATGAAATGGGATCTTCCCTGACCCATACCACATCCTTCCACCATGTTTGTTAATTCTAATCCGTTTAATAGGTTTTGCCAAATCCTGCTAACTAAGAAACTAGATTGGCACTCGGAGAGTGCGTACCTCCAACAAGGCTATTGCCCTAGCTCGCTATGTTTAAAAAAAGTGGGATAAAGATTCCCTGGATGTGCCCCGTCCACTCCAATACTAATGCGTTCTTCCTTGAGTCATGCTTCGCCCTTCCTAAAAATGTCATGGTAATCAGATATGTTGATTTTGAGTAATCCTGCCAAACAAATTTAGTGCTGTTAGATGTAGTGCACACATGCAAATAGAAATCAGTGTTATCCTGGTTATTATTAAAGGCATAACACATAGTGACCCCGCCCCCTTAAAACAAAGAACAATGAGCCATAGGATCCTGCTTCCTTCGAAGAACTTAAATTCCCCTCAGTGTCTTCATCACAAATGTTTTGTGTGTCTGCCTCACCCTCATCAGATTTGTCTCTGAGTGATAGATGTCATGAATTAAATTGTTGTGGTTTCTGTATGTGCTGTAAAAGCATGGTGTCATCTACTTCATTAACTATTCATTATTAGTTCATAAAGGAGAATATTTTTTCTTTTTTTGAGATTGTCCTTCATGAAAAACTGGAATTCCACTTTCAGACTTCATGTTCATGTCCATATTTTGTGTTCACAAGCTTTTAAACCTAATGTAGCGACAGTACCCTGGTTTCATCATGACTGTTACTGATGAAATATCTCTCTCCCTCTGCTCTTCTAGACTCGCTGAGTCTCGCACTAACCCCCAGGTCCTGGACATTGGGGTAAACCCTCAGGACTTCAACACTGAAGAGTGCCTGTCCCCAGGCAAATGGGACCAAGACGACTCAGACTTCACTGCACAAAAAGATTTGTTTGGGTGCTAATATGAAGCCTCCCCTGAGAAAAGGAAGCAACAGGGAAAGACTTGGCAAGACGGTGGTTAAAAAGAAGATGACTAACAAAACGGGACATTAGGAAGGGTTCCCATCCTTGTCCTTGCTGCCAAGTCCTCTCAGTGGTGCAGTTTAGTGGCTGATGCTACTGCACACAAGCGGACTGAGGAGGAGAACATGAGCAGGCTGCTCACAGAACAGGCCAAAGCAATACAAACCAATTTCTCCATTTTCTATGGAAAAAGAACATGCAGTTATTTAATGTTTGTTACAGCCTGTGTGTTATTACCCTTTGTGTCTGTTTACCCATTCACTGTTTGTAATGTGTTTATAATATGGGCTTGTGTACATAGTGCACAGAGTGTGAACGTGTGTGCTGTTATAAATGTACCAACAGGTATGAGACTTACAAGGAGCAGAGTGTGTAACAGGTCATTAAGTGAGTTAAAGGTCAACAAGGGTCTAGATGTTTTATTTACATACAGATGTTGAAATGTTACCGAACTAGAAGCTAAAACTCACTGGTGACGGCCACATCTATTGTTGTGCATCACAGTTAAAAGTTACTACCTATGTGCTTCAAGGCGTCTAAAGCTTTAAAAATAACCTGTGTGTATGTTTCGATCAAAGAGTGTGTGTTTGATCAATGTATGAGAACAAGGTGACAATCTTATTTTTTATTTTTTTTCCTCCAATGGGAAAACTATTTTTGCACTCAGCATTCATCCATGTTTAAAAGCACATATTTCATTTAAGGGAATATAATGTCAAAATGTATCAAACTCATTATTCAGGCTTCTGTACTCTGCCTCTATTCACTCATCCTTGTGGATCTTTAATGTTTTATTATGTGACAGCTTTGAATCACAGTAGATTCTTCAGGCCGGTTCAACTGAAATGTTCAGGATCTTCAGGACTTGTTTTGTCAGCGTGTCATCAAACCTCATGAATCAACCTTGATTCATAACTGAATAAACAAAACATGTAGTCCTCTACCCCTGTATGTTAATTTATAAACCTGCATTGACTTTGGTGGTTTACTTTATTTTTCCTGGTTAAGGTTCCCTGTGTTATTGTTGTCATTTTGTTTATGTATGAATTTTATTTAATTCATTAACTACATAATTTCAATAAAGGCAAAAATGTATTGTTAAGTCTGATCCATTGATTGTAAAAGCTTCGTGATAACAGTTCGTTGCTTATTTTAGCAGCGCATGTCTGTTCTGATCTCTATCTTCTCAATCAGAATCAGAATCAGAATTCTTTTTATTGCATATTTGCACATACAGGAAATTGCCTTGGTGTGGTTGGTGCACTTTACAAACAAACCTTGACCACCTTGACAAGCAGATAAAGCTTTCATTTGCGGACATGTCTGGAAGACCAGTTTGGAAATAAAGTAGCCTCTGTATTGTACTAGTGTTGTAAACCAAAGCAAAAGGATAATTGATGACTGCGTAAAAATATTCCAGTGGTCACAGGCATTTTGTCCAATCCATTCTCGAGTACAAGAATCTCAATAATGCCTTGAGGGAATTTCTTGAAATTTGGTTCAAATATTCAATTGCACCTAGAGATGAGATGATTTTATTCGGTGGTCAAGGTCTGTGTGGTCTCACATAACATCATTTTTTAACTTGGGAACACAATAACTTGGGAACACCCTCAGAGTTACTTTTAAAATTTGGAACAAATGGTCATTTGGATCCAAGATTAACTGATTACATTTTGCTGGTCAAGGTCACAAGGAGCTCATGTTCTTGTGAATGAAATATAGGGAATTTCATTACATCAAGCGCAAACACTCACTTGAACTTGAGGATGACCTAATTAAAATATGAATAAGAAAGTGGTCAAAGATAACTGTAACCTCACAAAACTTTTTGCTGCATTAAGGCTATGACTCAAAGAGGAACTGATTTAAATTTCAGTGGTCAAAGGTCACGGGGTCATCTCCTATTACAGTGAATGCACTGTAAGGAACATCTGGAGGGACTGAAACTGCACTGGTTGGCAGAGGCATACAACCACAGGACGATTTTCATATTTTTATATCATGAACCACTTTAATGTAAGCAAATATCACACAGATCACATGGTTAATAAAAACGGAAAGTGGTTGTTGAGTTATTGTGTCCAGGCCGAGTGACAAACTGATTCTTACATACGGTCTATGGTTACAGCTGGTGTCACGTTACGTAAAATGAAACCAACCAACGTGACCAATGTGACCAACGTGAAAGCGGTAGCAGGACTTTGATTAAACCAGAAGTATTACCTTGTCAGTACGTTAACATAATATTGTGTATTTGTATGAGGTCCACCACTAACTTAAATAATCCGAATGTATCATAAAACATTAATATCGGATTTTCTTGTGGATGTGTCGGTGCACTGTTCCTGGAGGTACAGCAGCACCAGGTCGATGCGTGGAGTGATGGAGTCTGTGTGGTGGATAGCGGTGCATATGGACACCTGCACAACTGTTACCCTACATCAAAGTATTCATTTAAGAATGTAATTTATCATTCAAGTGGATGTAGGCACACAGGGACTTTTTCATCATCACGTGATTGGGGCCATCATTTCTGCTGAGCTCCTCACCTTGCATCATCTACTCATTCATAATATGGCTGATAAAGTTGCAGAAATCAACAGCATACGATTCTGGCTAGCCTTTCCAAAATAAAAGCCTAATTTAGATTATCTGATCTAAACTCAGGTAAAGGTAGCGTCCATAAGCCAGTTTATTGTGAAAGTTATTGGGACCGGAACAGGAAATGTTACATTTTGCAGTCGTCAAAGTTGGGACCGGAACAGGAAATGTTACATATTGCAGTCGGCATCGGAAGACAAGCCACTTGAAGCAGGCATAATGACGGATGATGGCTGAGAGGAGGACGCGCGTCTCGGCTCTGGTCTTGGTCGGATGTGAGTAATGTTTCATTTCAATGATTCCAGTCTGAAACCTGCGCAGCGAAGAGAGAAAGTGTCGAGTGTCAGAAAGTGAAGGAGAGAAGTATCGACTCAGGTCTCTTCACACGAGTCATGTTCAGGCATGTTACTGTATGCCGACTCCACCGTGTGTGTGTGCGTGTGTGAGTGCAAGTGTTTGACTGATTTTGGCAAACATGGCACCGAGCACTTCTCGAGTGTTCTCTACTCGTTCATGTTTATATCACCTGTTTCGTTTAGTCTGTCGAGCATGAATTCATTTTCTTTGTTAGTCAGAAGTAAACAATAAGTTTATAATGAAGTCAGTGTTATGATTGTCAACTTCAAATTGCGTCAAATAACATTTGTCTCTCTGAGATTATATTCGCACAAGGTGTAATCTATGGAGGACCATACATGACATAAGTAAAAATAAATAAATAAATAAATGTATAAATAAATACAGAAATAAATAAATAAATGAATAAATAAAAATGGAAATAAATAAATAAATACAGAAATAAATAAATAAATATGTTAATACCAAAAGAAATGTCAAAAGAAATGTCTTAAATATATTTTAACATTTATTTTTTCCCTGATACATTTCCTTTGCATTTGCAGTGTCCTTATGCTAATGAGAAAGGAGGGCCTAACCGCAGTCTCATGCAGGATTGGTCACAGGAGTGTAATGATCCAGCCCTACTACTTCTGCCTTTCAATGCTGGTGTCCAGTAGCTGTTTGGGACGTTGAGCCAGTTCACACTTAAAATGAACTAGTTCAAGTTCAGAGGGTTAGTTAAGGTTATTTTTTATTGGGATGATTTAGGTGTCAGTAGTCCTCACTGTGAGCGACACGTCTCGTGTTGTACTGAGCACAATGAGCGAGCCGAGAGGAGGAGGAGGAAACAGAAACTCCAGCTCGGTACAAACCACCTGCAGCTTCTGCTGTGATCATGAAGCCGCTGATCTCTGAGCAGATGTGACCAGAGAAACTCTGTGTTTCCACTGTTCCACAGAGTCACTAACTGGCTCAAGTGCTCAAGTCTCAGTCACTGCCCGTGTCTCTGAGCGAGTGTGTGACGGAGCGCAGGGGCTGTGTGTGTGTGTGTGTGTAGCTCAGTTGACCAATCCTGCTCGAGACTGAGGTTAGGCCCGCCTTTCTCATTAGCATAAGGACACTGAAATGTGGAAATAAATAAACGTGGAAATAAATAAAAGTTGCAATAAAAGTGGAAATAAATAAATAAATGTGGAAATAAGTTTAAGACATTGATTTATTTAATTCTGCATTTATTTCCATATTTATTTATTTATTTCCACATTTATTCCAACTTTTATTTTTCGATTTCAGTGTCCTTATGCTAATGAGAAAGGCGGGCCTAACCTCAGTCTCGAGCAGGATTGGTCAACTGAGCTACACACACACAGCCCCTGCGCTCCGTCACACACTCGCTCAGAGACACGGGCAGTGACTGAGATTGAGCTCTTCACCGTGTAACAGCCAGTTAGTGACTCTGTGGAAACAGTGAAAACACAGAGCTTCTCTGGTCACATCTGCTCAGAGATCAGCGGCTTCATGTTCAGAGCAGAGGCGGCAGGTGGTTTGTACCGAGCTGGAGTTTCTGTTTCCTCCTCCTCTCGGCTCGCTCATTGTGCTCAGTACAACACGAGACGTGTCGCTCACAGTCAGGACTACTGACACCTAAATCATCCCAATAAAAAATAACCTTAACTAACCCTCTGAACTTGAACTAGTTCATTTTAAGTGTGAACTGGCTCAACGTCCCAAACAGCTACTGGACACCAGCATTGAAAGGCAGAAGTAGTAGGGCTGGATCATTACACTCCTGTGACCAATCCTGCATGAGACTGCGGTTAGGCCCGCCTTTCTCATTAGCATAAGGACACTGCAAATGCAAAGGAAATGTATCAGGGAAAAAATAAATGTTAAAATATATTTAAGACATTTCTTTTGACATTTCTTTTGGTATTAACATATTTATTTATTTATTTCTGTATTTATTTATTTATTTCCATTTTTATTTATTCATTTATTTATTTATTTCTGTATTTATTTATACATTTATTTATTTATTTATTTTTACTTATGTCATGTATGGTCCTCCATAGTAATCAGTCAATGGAGCACAAGAAATGATTTTGTATTAGGAGGAGGAGGAGGAGGAGTTGTTACAGCAGAGTGGTGTGACCGCAGCTTCGGGTACCATTGACCACAGTGTTCGAGGAAGCACTGAGGTTGTACTCAAGCAAAATGGAGGCATGTTAACGTTTTTATAGTTCAGGGGCAGCCACTGAAAACGCCCGGTCATCTTTTAATTGTCTTAGCCTCAATCTGGAAACAACCAGCAGCAGCAGTGACCTCGGTGCCTTATAAACCAACAGCAGTATCTTGAAGTCAATTCTTTGATGGACAGGAAGCCAGTGAAAGGACCTGAGAACTGGACTGATATGATCCACTGTCCCGGTGCTAGTGAAGACCCAGGCTGTTGTGTTTTTCAATGAGCTGCAGCTGTGTGATCTTGTTTTTTACAGTCTATCGATTTGTTACAGTCTACCCAGCTCAGACCTGAGGGCACTTCATAATCCAATCGTGCCTCTGGTGATCGTCCTGTCTTTCCGTCCTACAGATTGTCTTCTACAACTTTGTGGGGCAGGTGAAGTCCTCTGTACTGTCCCTCAAGGCGCTAATGAAACCACCTACAGCATCCCAGATGAGGGGGGATCAGACTGTACATATTCGTGGGCCAACGCAAGTGACACAGGTGTAAGTGAAATAAACTAGATCATTCTTATTCTTATCATCTACCAACTAATTTCACATCTTGCAAAATGGTCATCTTATCAGCCTAACTCTTGTATTGGCATGTATATGTTATAACTTCATCAGTATGATGGTTGAGCTCATCTTGATGAGTGTCATATTGTGTATATGGTTTGTGTGACAGACTTTTTCTTTTCCCTTCTGTATGTTGATATTAGCACTCCGTGCTCGCGCATGAGGATGGATGGTGGGAGGATGGTCCAGTCAGGAGTGCGAACTTGAGCACCTTCATCACCACTGAATGCTTCCCATGGGTCATCTACAAACGATACTGTCTATCAGAGGTATCACAGCTTTATTCTGATTTTTTTTGTCTTGTTTTTGTTCTGCAAAATTGTTTAAAATGTAAAAAGAAGTATAGAGACAAACTTTATTCTCAGAATTATGAATAAAAGGTTCAGAATATATACCTCAGCCAAGGCTGAACAATCCAGCACAACTGTCTAGTTTTTGTAGTAGACATATTAAAGGAATGGTCTGATCACTGAAAGATTACAGAGTGAAATGAAAACCAATGAAACATATATTTTACTCTTACCTATGTGTGTCTGCTAGAGAGAAATAAACTTAACACAGTATATTACAGCAACACAATGTGTCTAGAAAGGCTACAGATAAAGTACAGTTGTGGAACAAATCATTTTAAGAAATTAGAAATTTGAAGCTGCACTAAATTGCACACTTATAAATATCAACTCACTAAAAATGACTACAGATTTTTTTTAATCTGTTATGTTAAAGTAAGGATCTGCCACTTTGTCTTGATTTTTGCTTAAGTAAAACTAGTTCTTCTCATGCTGCGACTCCAGCCCTCCTCCAAGTCTGCTGCAAATACATTTTCAGTTATGCTGCTGATAAACCAACCATCAGACAGGTGTGAATCTTTATTCTGTGAGCTCAGACTAGGACAACAACATTATTCTGAGTTTTTCCGGCATAGAGAGATTTCGTGCCGCCTTCGCCTCTCGACAATGCGACACAAAATCCTGTCGTCACTGTATTGTCCCTTTGTTTCTTCTCCATAGATAGAAGAGAAGACATCTGACTGCACCAGTGAGTATCATTTCATGGCATACCTGTTCATGAACTTTAAGGATGCTGTGTTTTATTCCATTGTATAATTTGTATTTAAACTTTTAATTTAAAAAAGGTGTATTTTCATTTATCCAACTTTCTGATGTAAGAATGTTTTCTTTTTACAGCTGTCTGCAGTAAAAAGGTCCCGTCTCCGGAAGGTGAGGATGTATTAAAAGCAAGAAATTATAGTTACAGTGTTTGTGTCGTTGAGTTGTGTTAGTCTAAAGCTGCTTTCAGTCACGCACAGAACTCTGGAGAAGCTCAGGACATTCTCCAGAGGGGCTGTATATGTGAACGCAAATGTCCTTCTGCTGTCCATGGTAGTTTCATGGTAAACTGCCCCGTAGTGTAGAGTGTCAGTAAGTGAAGGAGAGAAGCATCGACTCAGGTCTCCTCACACGAGTCATGTTCAGGAATGTTGCTGTATGCCGACACCACCGCGTGTTTGTGTTTGAGTGCGAGTGTTTGACTGATTTTAGCAAACTTGGCACCGATCACTTCGAGTGTTTTCTACTCGTTCATGTTTATATCACCTGTTTCGTTTAGTCTGTCGAGCATGAATTCATTTTCTTTGTTAGTCAGAAGTAAACAATAAGTTTATAATGAAGTCAGTGCAAGGTGTAAAGGGCCAATGGCGCACAAAAAATGATTTTGTATTAGGAGAGGGGGGGGGAGGAGGAGGAGGAGGAGTTGTTACAGCAGAGTGATGTGACCGAGTCTCACCGCAGCTTCGGGTACCATTCACAACAGTGTTCGAGGAAGCACTGAGGTTTTACTCAAGCAAAATGGAGGCATGTTAACTTTTTTTATACTTCAGGGGCAGCAACTGAAAAATCTGGAAACAACCAGCAGCAGCACACCAGTGAGTATCATTTCCTGGCATACCTGTTCATGAAGTTTAATGATGCTGTGTTTTATTCCATTGTATTATTTGTATTAAGCTTTTAATTTAAAAAAGGTGTATATTCATTTATCCAACGTTCTGAAAAAGGTCCAGCCTCCGGAAGGTGAGGATGTATTAAAAGCAAGAAATTGTAGTTACAGTGCTTGTGTCGTTGAGTTGTGTTAGTCTAAAGCTGCTTTCAGTCATGCACAGAGCTCTGGAGAAGCTCAGGACTTTCTCCAGAGGGGCTGTATATGTGAACGCAAATGTCCTTCTGCTGTCCATGGTAGTTTCATGGTAAACTGCCCCGTAGTTTTGGGGTAATCCCGTTTATAGCAGGAGACAGGGGTGAAAACATAACCTGCTTGGAGGAGGGAGCTATGTGGCTGTTGTGGGGATGAGACATGGTAGTAGACACCCTGTCTTACCAGTTCATATCATAATGTGACTTAAATCTGGGGATTTATTATTTAAAATTGAGCTAAACCCATTTTCCTCCAATGTATTTCTTGTTAGATTATGAAGCAGGAATTAGGAAGACCACATCCCGCTCCCGGATCATTCCTGTCATCATCATCGTTTCCTTTGTTATTGTGCTGCTTGTTGGTTTGATCTACTTCAGATCAAGGAGGTATGTAAAGTGTTCATAATAACACACATTGTCCTCCTGTGGTCTGTTTTCAATGATGATTTCTTGGCAGGACCTGCTTTTCAACTCCTGGGAACATGAAGGGCGTGGAAGCACAAGCACCAGTGGAACAATAGAGGGACCTTCACCTATTAATTATAAGAACTATTTTCTATTATATGCATTAATAAGCTTTTATATATATATATTTATATATTTATAATTTTAATGTTGGATGATGCACTAAATGTAGTTATAACATATTATGTTAACTACTTTTATAGGCAGTATCAGATATAAATAAAATTAGCTTTGTTTATATTCTGAAATGTATTTTGAGTTTATATTTATAACTCTCTCTATATATATGCTGAACGGTTTGGATGCAATATTGAACAGTGCTTTTTTAATTGGGTGAAATGTTGTGTAGATGTACTATTGTATTGCATTAAGCTGTTACGTTTGTGTACAGTCATTGTTTGAGTCCTGGTACCCCTCGGAAGCAATGTTTATTTTATATCTTTATAACAAATCATGTTCCACTTTCTTCAATTTCCTTTGAAAAAACCTTGAGAATAAAATGGATCAATCTGGAGTTGGTTTTGTATTGTTGTCAAATGTAACAGTAGGTTTCTATAGTAACAGGAGTGTGAGTCACATCTGGTGATTTGTCTCAGCGAATGAAGGGGCAGGTAAAGTTGTGTGCTCTGAAAACTTGTGACAGGAAGTGAGGGGAATTCTCACACACACACACACACAGTAATTAAATGATTTACAGCTGCTGTAAATGTGATATCTGGCAAAACAGTTGATCATAGAGTCTCATTCTCGGGATGTTCATCTGATCTGCCCAGTGATTGGTCAAAGTCTCCTGCCAGGTCTTCCTAGTGGAGGTGCAGAAGTCTTGTTTTCTATCAGATCCCTTGATATGCATTATGCTGAAACATTATCGTGAAATTATTGCTAAATAAAACCAAAAATATGTTGCGTACTTTGATTAAACAGAATATTAAAAAACCCAGTAAGTCATCTGTGATTTACTGGGGTCATGTTTTTAGGCGATAATGTGCGACAGCTTTCCGGTGACATAATTATGTAATCTTTATATCATCTCTGGGTGTAAACATCCAGGTCAGCCAGTGAGACGGAGCATGAAGTAATTACACTTCACTGAAGACAAGGGACAGGAATCAGCAGGGACCTCCCGATACGATCAGGACACTTAGATTGCGATTCGATATGTATTGCGATTCTGTAAGTCTGGTGGTTCGATATTACGATTTCTTTTGGTTATTTTTGAATACTGGACCATGGAAAACAGTTGAATCATACCTCCAAATACAACAGTTAAATTCACTTAAAGCTTTCCAAGTTTTATTTCAAGTTTAAATTCCTAAGTATTAACATTAACTTAATGACTGCCGGGCAGCCAATAGAGAAAATAAACATTCTTCCAGACGTGCGATTTAAAATGTTGAGGTGCAGCCTGAATCTCGGGCCTAACGTCTGACATGTTGGCTGTCCAACAGGTTAGCCTTTGTATTCCTACCTAGCTTACCCCCCCCCCACAGATGCATTGCGCCATCTGTAGGATTATAAGCGGCAACGTGTTTTTTCGCCTTGAATAAAATAATTAAAAGTAGGCTACAGACAAAATATCGGTTCGGGAGGCAGTGTGGCGATTCAAAAATTGTCAATCACAAGAATTGCGATTCGTTACTGAATCGATTTTCAGTAACCTATACTGATGACAGATATTTGGGCGTGGCAGACTCTTAGTCACAGGAAATGCTTGTGCAATGTGGAAGTTTTCCCTCGTAAAGAGAAAGTTCAAAACAAAGCAGCCTATTTAAAGTCATTAATCTGCAGTCATTCATAAAAATCCATGGGCTTCGTACCCTAACATATCTGGTATCTGAAGGTTCCACCTCCTGTTCTACTCTTACAGACTCTAGAACCACAAGAGAACCTGTGCTTTGGGAGTGAAGTTATCTATTTTGATAAAGGTGTTATAACATTTTGATATATTAAGGGGCTTGATTGTTTAGGGCTTTACATGTGATGAGCAGGATCTTGAATTATATTCTGAGCTTTACAGGGAGCCAATGGAGAGAAGCTAAGACAGGAGTAATATGATCTCTCCTTCTGGAAAACTCGTGCTGCAGCATTTGAACCAGCTGGAGGATTTTAACAGACTATCCGTGTCATCCTGATTATAAAAACGTACAGTAATAGTCTAGAGGGAACAAATATATTGAGCATATATAAAGGTAAAGAGTATCGGTCCAAGGACAGAACCTTGTGGACCTCCATGACTAACTTGTCTGTGCATTGAGGAGTCATTGTTAGCATTAACAAATTAAAATCTGATAAATATGACATAAACCATTACTGTTTAGGTAAACAAATAGCTGGTTAGCAACAGCTTTTTCTAGGAATTTGGACATGAAGCTATAGAATAGAATTGATAAAGGTCTATAATTAGATAAAACATCTCGATCAAGAGTGGCATTTTTAAGCATAGGTTTAATTATCGCTTCCTTCAAAGCTTTTGGTACGTAGCCAGTTATCAAAGACATACTCTGATTTAATATGGAACTCTCAACCCCCTCACACATACACATTCAAATCTCTGCCTGTTTTATAGTTATTGTCCACTTGATGGCGCAGTAGAGCCAGTGAAGCACCATGAAGCTTCGGACCAGGAATGAACCAATTGGATGGAAAGCTTCCCCGCTTCATGAAGCTTCATCTCGCTATCATTAATAATGACTCTGTCGTAAGAACTACCTCAGATAGAAATTCAGAGAATTCCGATAAAACTTCAGTGTAAGGGGCAGGCGGAAGATATAACTAGATGAATTGGTTTGATTTCAGACTTGGATGTATGAGGCTGATAACATTTTTAAATGAGTTATAACTACCTTAAGGAATATGATTGTTAAAATTGGTGGGGGGCGTCATTAAACACAAACATAACAGTGTCTCTCTGAACTTATTGAGAAAAGTGTTTTTTTACAGTACTTTGATATCCAGGAATTAACTGATTTGATTGTACTGATGGACTTTACTTTGTAAAATCTCCAAATCTATACAGTAAATATGTTTGATCTTAGGTAGTCAGAGGTCCTGAACACAGGCATATAAGATAAGATAAGATTTGTCTTCTGCTTTTGTCCCATCTGGTGACAAGACACAGAGCAGTGGGCAGCCATGCACAGCGCCCAGGGAACAGATGTTGGGGGAGTAAGGTGCCTTGCTCAGGGGCACTTAGACAGTGGGGGTAGGGAGAGTGCTTAGGACTTCGGAACAGATCCAGGTGTTGTCCTGGCAGGTATGTTGTATTGTCACCGCGAGGAATTGAACCAGCGACCTTCCAGTCTGATGACCGTGACTTTACTCCAATAGTCCAATTATTCTGCCGCTTGTCCACCGCCTCTCAGTCGCTCTCTGAACTTATTGAGCAAAGTGTTTTTACAGTACTTTGAAATATCCAGAAATTAGTAACTTGAAGCTAAAAAATGTGGCTTATTTTGTAAAATCTCATTATTGATACTGTCAAAATGCTATTCATAAAAATGACACAGGTAAGACGATTTATACTTCTTGTGGATTTAATCCCAAAAATTATTTTTCAAGTATGCATTCTGTATACGTATGGATGTATGTCCACATGTGTTCTTCCTCTATCTTAAGTCCCTAATACTTTTCAGTGTTGACCTGACCGGCGACCAAGATGCATGCACAACGAGGTCCAAAAGAGTTGCCATTGCGGCTGAGGCTATTGTGACCACCATCAACAAGCTTCAGGCCTCGGCTAAGCTTCCACAAGAGAGGGAGACCACAACTCTCTGGGGGGAAGCTTGCAAAAGTCTTGGCATCTCCAATGGACCTTCCAATAGGAACAGAATAAAACACGCCTATCACCGACACACAAAGCTCTGTTTTTTCCCCCATTTTAGAATCTTTGTATTTCCTTCCTTTGGAAAGGTGAGTGTTTTTTTGTAATTACTTGTAACTTGTCTTCATGTCCTTTACAAATTAAAACTATGTATATAAATGACCCAAAAATTGTTATTTCAAGTTAAGTCCAGAAGAGTTGCCATTACGGCCGAGGCTATTGAGGTCACAACCAATAAGCTTCAGGCCTCGGCTAAGCTCCATGAAGAGCAGGAGGACACAACTCTCTTGGGGGAAGCTTGCAAAAGTTTTGTTATCGCAACTGGACCTTGCAACATGAACCGGATCAAAAACGCGTACTTTAAACATGCAACGGTAATGGAGCTTCCAATAGGAACAGAATAAAACATGCCTATCACGGACACACAAAAGGTTATACTTTTACCATTTCAATATTTATAAATGTCATCTTCTTAAAGAAATCCATCAATTCCTAAGCTAATTATTCTTTTCAGGGTTTCCTTTGATGTGAAGATGCAAATTCTGAGAATCTCTCAATGTGTTTCAGATCAATGAAGCATTGAGCCCTCCACAAAAAGCTGGACCAGTTTCCCCACAGTTAGCAAACATTACAGCATTTCTTTTTTTATTTATAAACATCACCTTTGGAACACCTCTCCCTTGACTATCTGCCTAACCAATGCTAGCTACCTTCTCTAGCCTCTAGTCTTCATGCATTTCATTACAGGGGTTTTAAACACAAAACCAATGACCAGGTAAAGCCCCAGCTATGCTGTTACTCACCAGACATGGACGTGTACCCAAGACAAATCATGTTTATGCACAAAAATAACAAAAAAAAAAAACACAAAAAAAACAGACCCCCCCCGAGAGAGATACTGTTGCTTATTCCTGCCAGGAAAGGTAACTCCAAAGGTAAATCCCTTTAATTAGTGACTGATAATGAAATCAATTAGTACCAATGTAAGCTCAAAGTACTACATTCACACTCTGAAGATATAACACACCCTGAACACACAGGTGCCCAGTACACTATTCCAGGGGAAACTTAACCTACTAGAGGCCTATTACTTTCTCAGTACAGAAAAGAGTGAGAAAAACAAACCTGGATCTGGATCCCGGACGAACCCCCAATTGTTACACCTTGGCTCATGTGTGCAACAAAGAAACACTGAATTGCACAAGGCTCTGCAGTTATAGTATTTATTCTACAGGAATAATACTACAAAGATCAAATACAAAGAAAACCTCCACATGTCCTTGTGGAGGTAGACCCGCTGAATAAGAGACCAGAGGCCAGTCTGCAGGCCTCTTAAGCAGTGGTCACCCCAGGTGTGACACATCCCCTCTGATCACTGGTCTGACTCCGCCTACAGGAGCCTGAAACACAAGACAAGCACAGCAGACAACTCAAGGGTTGTCACTCCACCGTCAGCCAACATTAAAGCATGGCCAGTTTCCCCACAGCCTGATGCCATTACTGCGCATTCATAACATTACACAGGTAAGATGATATATACTTCTTGTGGGTTTAATTCACGAAATTATTTTTCAAGTATGCATTTTGTATAGGCTCCATGTCAACAGTTTATTATAAAAACTGGACGTGTGCCCACATTTGTTCTTCCTCTAACTTCGAGTACTCCGTTGCCGTCCCCTTTCTGTGCGCTTTGGATGCGTTTACCACAAATGTCAGTATATGAGCGCAGTACCATTCTTCTTCTGCTTCTGTCTACGTACTCGGTACGTGTTGTACTTGTATTACTGCCCCCACAGGACAAAACGTTAATTACATAAAACACGCTTTGAGGACATTGAGGAAACAGCTGACTGATTTCACTACGAGATCCTTTTTCATTAGCACCTTCTACATGCATCAAATTCTAACATTACTGACATGATAACCCTTATGGTTAGATGTCATATTCACGGTAGTAAATACAGTGACCTGAGAAAATGCAATGTGGCAAAGCAAATAAGTTTTGTCAAGATATATGTACATTCTTGTTATTTAGATTAATGTCCTCTTTTGTAGTGGTTCAGAATATTGTTTTGCCTTTTATTTTGTATATGTTTTAGGTCCTCATATTTGTCTTATTACATATGTTATTATTATTGTTGCTTAATGTTGAAAAGTGTGTCGAAATAAATCAAATAAATAAATATAACAAGTGTATTTGTAGTGGAAATTTCAACTACACGTCCTTTTCATAAAATGAAACGGGCCAAACAAACTTAATAAGAACCTTGTTCACATAGGCGGAAATGACGTGCTTGTTTTGGAAAGTGCGTCACAGGATTTTAGCCAAAAGCGGCAGTGGTGAGGAAATTTGAAATCTCGGGGGCTAGCAGCTAGCATACGTGCCGGATGTATACTAATCTGTAAAGTCGTTGTCGGGCGCAATGGCTTCATTTCATCATTTACTACAACACGAAAAGCCGCGGTTTGAATCTCCCGCCAAAGTGTTTGCCAAACTAAAATCTAAAGTTCAGAGAGAAGCGATGTACGCGACGGATCCGCCGCGTAACGTCAGAGAGAAACATGGAGGAGAGTTCAGTCGAGAGGAGACCTTCCGCCTGGCCGAGGAGCTCAAGGAGAACCACACTCCCGTGTTCTACCGCAGTGAAGTCCAAGCTCTGACCCTGTCGCCCATTTCCACTCCTCAGAAAAACTTCGGCTCCTCGTTTTCAAACGACGGGATTCCTCATGTGGCCGAGACGGGACACGCCTTTATGTTCAGAAACCAACACACGCCGACCAAGAGGGGTTTCCTGGAGTCCACAGCGGTGTCTCACCCCCTGACCCTGGGTCACAGAGACCCAGATCAGATCTCAGATGGTTTCACGGTGTCCAGCAGGACTCGAGGAAAGACTCAGCCTCTAGTGGACCACTGTGGGAGGCGTGTGTATGAGGAGGACCCCCGCTGCAGTCTCGTGTCCCCTGCCAAAATGGTACCCCCCCAGAGGAAGAGGCTCAGGAAGAGAAAGTGGGAGCAGCAGGAGTTCAACAAGGTCAACAGCAGAAAGGAGGTCGGTGCTGCTGTAAGGAGTCAGACAGACACTCGCAGGGAGGATGAGGGGGACTTCAGAGGTTTCCCTGCTGAGGTGAACCAGGGGACTCGTGCCCCCTTGTTCCCAACGCCGAGATCCACCGCTGTGAAACGTGAGATATCGATGCTGCTTTTTCTTGTGCCAATTGTTAAGGAAAGAAAACGGAATTATGTCTCTCATGGTTTTGCTCTTTTGATCAGGTGCCTGTGTTATGATGGAAAAATATCCACCGATGTCGCCGGCCAAGCTGTTTGCCTACATGAAGGAGAGGGAAAACAAACGGGAGCACCGGATGGTTCCTGAAGGCAGCAGCACCAGGGAACTCTTCAGTGAGTGTGTTAACTCCAATCACAGTTAGTTAAGTGCATTGCTCCACCAAGGTCTTATCTTGTTAACGAACACAGACGAAAACACAACCTCCTTGGTGGAGGTAATAAAAGCATTTTTCTCTACGTATGTTACTCATAGTTCTTCACATAGCTTTGTTTATATTTATATATATTCTTTTTTTTCTATAGGTACTCATTTCGATCAGGCAGGAGACTCTCCTCTCCACGCATCTCAAAATATGGATGAAATTGAGGACACTGCCTTTTCAAGGGTTACAGAAAGTGCAGTTCCTGACAGCTGCTCCAGCGAGGAGTCCGCTGACAGCCAATCAGATCCCACGGAGGATGTCCCGATCCCTGCCGCTAGGCCACAGACAGTTTTGCTTGAAGACCCACTCGTACTTAATTCGCCAAAGATCTCCATCCCTAAGAAAAACCAGGCTGTGTTCCAGTCCAACAAACGGCCCCAGGGCACACAATTCCCAAATGTGAGTAGAAACTTGTCTACAGATACAAACAATCCTAACGTAGGTTTGAAAACAGTCTTATGTTGTAGAATGTGAATAATCTGATGACTGATCACTTTTGTGTTTAAAGGCACCTTTTAGATTGTATTGTTAGATAACGTGTGCAATGGAAATAAGCTGTGGAAATAAGTGTCTTCTCTCGAGAAGTTTTTACTGCTAATGCAGCATGTGTTTTCCTCTTTTGCAGGAGAGTGTCATTTATCTTAAGAAATGGTTCTTGAGGAGTAGTCAAAAGGGCCTGTTTCTTGATGGAATCCACACGTAAGTGTTTATATCATTACAATTTAATATTTTTTAAATGCTGAATCACTAAATAATAACTAAATGTATCATCACTGATTTTTGCGTTTCATCTTGTTTTTCTTTCCCGCACAGCAAGGACAACGTGCCATGGAACAGTAACATCATTGACAACAGGGTTTCTAATTCTGTGGTGAAGACCGTCTCTGGTAGGGTTTACGTTTTGGTTGGCAAGATGAACTTCACCGTCAACTCGGGTAAGTTTAACATACATTAAGCATGAAACCTGCGTATATCTATGCAGGTTTCATTTAAAGTATTGCATTGATGTTTGCTTCATATTACTTTTCTTTTATCTTTTGCTTTTTGCCTCCAGGGTTTCCCAAATGGTTTATGAAGAAGTTTCTCAATGGTTTCCCTCCAAACTGGAAATCGCTTTATGAGAAGTCTCTGTCTGAGTAAGAAAACCTATTTAATTCCAATACAACCGGTATACCATGATGGTTTTTAGTGATGGCGACATTAAAGCTTCATGAAGCATTGCTGCGTAAAGTGATTCATTAGGTTAAATGACTAATAAGTGCTTGCAATTTTTTTTTGCTGCAGAAAAGTGGAGAGGACCAGTGAAGGGAAATCCATCATAGCCAATACAAAATCCGCTGCATCCTCCAATCAATCTGCGAAGCGGAACAGACAAAATAATTTGAAGACGCGTGAGTACAAGTCAGGTTTCCTACTACGGTCATGAAAAACCTGAAAAAGTCATGGAATTGTAAAATGTTTATTTCCAGGCCTGGAAAAGTGCTTGAAAAAAATTAAATCCCAAAAGTTTTGGAAAGGTCATGGAAATTTGTTATCTTCATATTTTCATGTTATTAATTTACACCAATTTTAAATAATTCATATGCTTTAAAAGAAATAAGCTCGAAATATAAGCAGGCATACGCTCTCATACTAATTGAAAAGTTCGGTGGGGAAGCAGGCGGGATAATGCACTATGCCAGTGAAGTGTAGATTTAACCATGCTTGGCTACAAATGGAAAAGTATATGTCATGGGTTGCAACAGACAAGGACCTCAAACTATTGTCTCACAACTGTTTGTGTCATTGAAGGTATACTGTATGCTTTCGAATTCTCATTGTAAGCTTAGATACTAAATTGTCACTTTCATGTATACACAGAGATTTCACTAAATGTTTGATCATGGAAATTTGGTTTAAAGTTATTGAAGAGTCATGGAAAAGTCGTTGGTCAAAATGTGTATGAGAAACACTTGTGCTAGCAACCCAGTAAACAAGAGCAAAGGGTATTTGTATCCACAAGTCTTCAGTCATTCACTGGGCAAAGGGATTTGCAAAATAACTCTTTATTTCCCCATTTTAAACCGGTCAGACATGTTAAAGTAATTTCTTCTGTTTTCCCCTGTTTTCCAGCTGAATTCTGTCCTCCTGCCATCTCCTCTTCCTCTTCCACCAGAACATCTCAAAGTGGTCGGGTGATAAAGCCACCTCTGGAGTATTGGAAAGGAGGAAGAGTCATTCTGGATGCAAAAATGAATGTTACCATTCATGAATGTTATGATACCTCCATCTGCATCCCTGTAAGCACCTCAAGTTGAGCCCACATGGGTTTCATGATAATCCAGCCTGTATTTATTTTCATTGGAAAGGACCAGTTATGGTGACAATGTTTAATTCCTGTATCTCACAGGAGGTTACTACAACAGTTTCTGCGAGGACGTCACAGACGCCTGCCCGTGTGTTCCTGCCCTGCACCGAAGGTAAAGATAAGTGATATGATGTGGCTGTAGCAATGTGATATAACTTATGAGTTGCAGGCAAACAAACTGTCTGTGTGTTCCAGGCGATAAAAATCCAAGTGAAACATCCTGCGACGAAGAGGCATCAGCACCAGCGAGGAAGGTCAAGGCTCCGCTCCGTAAAAGCAAACACGCCAAGAAACCCAGTAATCCAGCTGAACCTTCTGTGGAGGCAAGAAGCATTCCTGAGGGATGGACTGGCAGAAGAACGAGGTCTCAAAGCAGGAGTCCACCCATGGACAAAATGGTGTACGTGGACATTTTACCTCAAAAGCAAAACAAGCCTGAAATGGCTACAACACAGAGGCCGAAAAAACCGACGCATGAGACCAGCAGGCTGCCAGAGAGGAAGAGCAAACGGACTCTAAGAGCATCCCCCGAATCTCCCACTGTTCATGAAGAAACATCCCAGCCACAGTTATCAGGTGACGACTTTTCTAGTAAGAGAAAGAAGGGGGGGAAAGGAGTGTACGTGAAGAATGGAGGTAAAGGTCGCAACCAGTCGCAGCCAAGCCAAGGTTCCCAGTCGCTTCAGTCTTCGGAGTCTTCTGAGGAGAGCGTGAAGGAACGGAGGAAGAGAGGAATGGCAACAAACAATACCAAAACAGCACAGACAAAACCTAAACAGAGCAAATGCACCAAAATCTCCCCACCCACGAAGCCGATGCCCAAGCCGATGCATTCCAGCAGAACGCAGAAGACGAACAAAGGCAGCACAGTCGTTCCTCCACCAGAGCAAGATGAAAACGAGTGGACAGAGGCAGAGCTCATGAAGCTGCAAGAGTATGTCTTTTCTTTCTTTGTGCAGCATTAGTGTAACACATATCCGAATCATTATCTCATTAATGCCTGTATTTGTATGCATTTGTTTTCCAGGGCCGTGTCCTACTATCCTAAGCACATGTCCGGTTACTGGGCAAAGGTAGCAAAGATGGTAGGAGCTCGTTCTGCAGAGGAGTGTTACAGCCAGCAGACGTCCCAGGGAACATCACAGACGCCCGTCAAGAATGACAAGAAACCCAGGAAGGAAAAAGTGGAATTGCCAAAAGATCCAGGTAGAGAAATGTCCCTGTTTGGGGTTTGTGTTGTGCAGCCTTTTGTTGGTAAAGAAGACAAATTAGCAGTCTAGTTATTCAATACAGCAAACAATATATTGTGTCGCATTGTATAGAACAGTTATACTTTAATGTTACATTTTTTAATTTTTATTTAGTATTGTATATATTTTTATTCTATTTATTTCATTCATCAATTCATTTTTTACTGTCTAAATAAACCAATGAATCTTTTGGTTTAACAGATTGTCAGAAGGTTGTTTTGTAGGTGCAATGGGAGATTAATACATAACACAACAAACAATTATCTTCTGGTGTTTAACTCTACCCATCATTCTGCATTCAGTTACAGACTGTCCCATAATTTCTGCTCGAGTTGGAACCTTGAGGAGAAAGCAGCAGGTGCGTCAGTTCATGGAGGCTATGCCCACAGAGGACGTAGAGGACGTTTTCAGCTCCGCATACATGCAGAACAAACGCTATGAGGTTATTGTCTTTTCCGTGATGTTAAAATGAGTCTCAATCTAATGATTATTGACACTGTACAGAATGTAGAATTTCTTGTTCTCATGTGTCCGTCTTTGTGCACAGATCCCCTCCATGTGTGAGAGTGAGGAGCATGAGTTCACAATGTCGAACGTGGAGCCCCTGACCCCCGTGTCAAGGGTGTACCCTGAAGTGAAGACCCCTCAGTGCCTGTACATATCACCTGGCATGATGGGCTCTCCAGACAAGTGAATAATCTCACTACAGCACGCTAGTAGTTCGTAAAAGTTGATCCATGTAAACAAAATATAACTAAACTTGAAATATTCTTTATCTGAAAGGGACAAGGATGACAAATTCGTTTATCAGCTCCAGAAGAGGATGAAGAAAAATCAGTTTAATGTCTGCAATCAGGCTCAATCTTCAAAGGTTATTACTTCACTGATTCACACATGTCCACGTCTGAGATTCTTCTCTGGAAACACGTGGTTTATTGTGTTGTAATGGTAAAACATTCATTCTTTGTTGTGTTTCTTTCAGAATTACACATCAACGCGAGGAACAATGAGACAATGTGGTAACACGGGTAGGTTTCACAGAAATGTCCTGGTGATGTGTTTACACCGGTGTCATGGATCGTTAGAAATTGAATCCATACACCTGACACTGACGGGAGGCCTTACTATTAGAAACCTATTACAATTTTAAAAGCAATGGCCCGTCAGCAAACACCAGTTCATAGTTCCTGTATGGACTTTGACCGGTAGAGGTTTTTAACTTGTATCTATCATCACCATTTTCAGAAATTAGTAGAACACATTCCAAAGACTTTAACTGAAAGCAGTTTTTACTTCACCTCTATCGCAAAAACAAGTCTTGTTGCTTAAAATAATTTCTTCCTTTTCTTTTTTCACCAGAAAATGACACCTTTGTCGTTTGGCAGATGTTTCCAGAAAACAACGTGGCGGCGCCTGACAGCGGAGAGGAAGAGGACTTTTATTTCTCAGACAGCAACTGATCGGAGTCGGAGCTGATGCATCATATCATCATAAAAGATCCAGTGGATAAATTGTGAACCATAAAAACACTTCCAGTTTTGCGACTGTCTTTCACATGAAACAAGTGGGGGGATTAATGTTTATTTTTTAACATGGAAACTCTATACACTGTAAATATGTTGTTTAACGTCTGAGCACCAACAGTCAGTTGAAATTATTCCTTTTAATAAACAATCTTCAATTTTTAGCTTATGTTTTATTTTGTGTTTATTACACATTGAGAAGAAAACAATAGTTTGCGTAAGCGGTTCACAACCTTTTTGGCTTATGACCTCAAACCAAAAAATGATTACTGTTCAAATATGAAAGACTCAAATAAGTTAAGAATTTACTGCATTTCACAAAAAATCTGAAATATGTCTGAATAAACAAATTTGTGTACCAAATGTGTAATTTTCTTCTCATTTCTTTCTCTCTTTGAATCACTGAGATTCATAGTGATACTATCTATCTTTGACCTGAGAAAGACAGTATTAGGTCACATGTTTATAATTCTATTTTCAGATGTAATTATCTTTTTTATTCATAGATGTTTTGTAAGACTATAGATGTAAAATGTATAGGTGGCATATTTTTATATAAAAACGTGTAAAATATAGAAAGAGATAAAGATGTGTTGTACACGTAAAGTTCTATTTGGGTCGAGTTAAAAAAAAACAGATCACGTGAGCATGTGTCACATGACCAGTGCGACCTCCTCAGAGACACAGCAGCTGAGCTCAGTGGCTGCAGAGGACACGATGAACACGCTGTGAGTTTTGTTTTCAAACACGATTTATTTGTTCTTATCGTTTCCTCTGGACACACCCGGGGAATAAGGGAAGTCCGGAAGCGTTTTACTCTTTTAACGTAGCTTACGTCGTGTTGTTCCTGCGGTTTGTGATGACCTAAACCGCATTAGCTGCTGACGCTAACATGGCAGGTTACAGTGTTCACACAACCTAAAAGCTGCTGTCAACAACACAGACTCTCTGTTGTTACAGTGAGAAAACCTGGGTCTCTATGTGTGTGTACAGGGGTAACAATACGTTTAACAATACGTTTAATTTGAACTGCTAACTCTCACTCAGACCTTGGTTTCCCTATAACTCATTGAAATGAGGTTGTGTGACTATTTCCGGCTTATGACCCGTTTTCTAACACAAACATGCTGTTTTTCCTTCCACCAGTTTGACCCTGTCCATCTCCTGGTGGTCCGTCTCACTGGTCTGGTGTGGCTATCTGGAATATGACCAAGATGTCCTGTGAGCAAATGACTTACTTATATCTGTGTCGTGTAGTGATTTTTATCAATAAACCCTCTTTGATTATAGATACGCACAAAAGTACAATATAGGTCAATATGGAGGGGAGAGTGATGTTTGGTCAGGAGGACTTTATATTGTTCATATTATTCACGGCAGGACAAAATATAAAAAAATGTCAATAGCATTAACTGTATGACATATTACATGAAATGGGATATGGTCTGTATTTGAATGGTGCTTCTCTTATCTTGATGGCAACTCAAAGTGCTTTACAGTGCATTATTGCTATTTACCCATTCAGACACACACACACACACACGTTCATACAGTGCAGTAGCATGCAGAGCTTTCTCTTGTCACACATCATATACACTGCTTAGCTTGTCAAAGGGGAAGGGGATTGAACTGACAAACTTCTGGTTATTAGAGAGACCCGCTCTACCGCCTGAGCCACAGCCTCGTAAATGTCAGACAAAATAAAAAAATTGTAAATACCATTAACTGAAGGATTATAAACCTCTTGGATAGAATAAGAAAAATTGTGTGTTGATGTGTTGGCGAATAGCAAATGTGTGAACTAAAGATATATATGATCCAGTTAATGGTTGAGAATTCTGCATGAAGCTTCACTTTACAGTAGATCTCCACAAGGTGATGGTCTGCTCTGAGTTCAACAGGTTGCTCAGCTGCTGAATCTAATCAGGAGACAAAGAGTTGTTGTGACACTGTTGAGAAACATGGACGCCGCTCTGAGTGAAAGATCATTGTTAAATGTGTTTCCTCTTTCTTCAGGATTCCAGAGGACTGGAGTCATGTCGGTCGGGTCGATCCTGCAGAGCAGCTGGAGCTGACCTTTGCCCTGAAGCAGCAGAACGTTCATCTGCTGGAGGAAGAACTCCGACTGGTGTCCGACCCTGACTCGGCTCAGTATGGTCAGTAATGCAATGTCTGTTTTTCATACTATGCAGCAAATCCCATGAGTGTGATCTTCTTTTTGTTCTTCACACAGAGTGACCCTTTCTGCTCTGGACTCCACAGGTAAACATCTCATCCTGGAGGAGGTCGCCTCCCTCGTGCGTCCGTCTGAATTGACCCACAAGGTGGTGCGTCACTGGCTGCAGAGTCATGGGATTACAAGCTGCCTGACCGTTAGCACTCAGGACTTTTTGCAGTGCACGATGACTGCCGAGTAAGCATATTTTATTCTGCTGACCTCACGATATATTCCACTTGCTCTTGACACAGTTACAAGACGAAAAGGCACCTTTTCTGCTTCTGCACCCTGTGTGTGTGTGTTTGTGTGTGTGTGAATCATGCAGAGGCCGTGTTCTTCTCCTCTGAGCTCCTTCCTCATTCTGTGGTTTCATGGTTGAAATCAAAACACGTTTGAGCGGCAGCCTTCTGCAATTCTTACCCTGAACCAAAACCATTTTCTGACATGAACTCCAGAAAATGTCTGCAAAATGAAGTCTTGACATCTTCTGGAGCTTGCCTTTCACATATGAAGAACGCAGCAGGAGAATATTATAGACAGGACAGGAAAATCTCCAGGAAATGCTGGAGATTTTCAAACAAGGGACGGCGTCTGGGTAGAGGAGGCAGGAGGCAGGACATGACTCATACACCACATTGACACCAGCGTCCGACCTAATTCACCAAAAGCTCTTAAATGTTCTGTTTGGTGTATTCTCACATGGGCTCCCTTGGACATTTACTGACATTTTTCCTAGAGGTGGGCAGGAAAAATTCTGGAAAATGTACAGATCAACTCCTACATTTGTATTATCACATACAGCGCCTCCGGAAAACTTCAGGAGAATGTCTGGAGTTCAGTGCATGTCTGAAAGCAGCTTTGGAGTCATATCAGTATTTTTATATCTAACAATGAGTTTCTTAAGCACAGACAGATATGTTCATGTTGCAGGAGTGGATAGGTGATATGTTGTTTGTCTGGTTTGTGTATTCAGAGATGCAGAGACGTTGCTTCCAGGAAGCAGGTTCCATCGTTACGTCAGGGAGGGACAGTCTCTTGTGAGGTCGTCGGCTCCGTACTCCGTTCACGATGATATTCACCAGCACCTCGACTTTGGTGAGGATAATTTCTTTAGTTGTAAAATATTTGTCTGTCATCTAGAATCTTTGTATATTTGGTTCAGTATATATTATTATTAAGGGAAAACGTCACTAGGTGGACTGACTTCTTTTTTTTTTTCTTTCCACAGTTGGAGGGCTTCATCGCTTCCCTCCCAAAGGACAGGACCTCAGTACACAGCGGTCTAATGGAGGGGTCCACCTTGGAGTGACTCCTGCCATCTTGAGAGCTCGCTATAACCTCACAGCAGCTGATGTGGGAACAAGCCAGAACAACAGCCAGGCTGTAGCTCAGGTACGTCCTGCTCATACGCTGCTCGAGTGTAAAATGTGCAAGAATTGGTTCACACACAACAACTTTGGTATTCCTGTTTGTCTCTGTTAGTTCTTGGAGCAGTATTATCACCCTGCAGACCTGGCTGAGTTCATGAGCATGTTTGGAGGAAGCTTCCAGCATCTGTCTCAGGTGGATCGAGTTGTGGGCACCCAGGGAGGAGGCAAGGCCGGCATAGAGGCCAGTCTGGATGTGGAATACATCATGAGCACGGGGGCAAACATCTCCACGTGGGTCTTCACCAACCCAGGTGTGTAGGAGAGGCTGAGTGTGCGTCTTGTCCCATATTCGCACCGAATAACTATAATGGGAGTGAAATATCAACGTTTCATCTTCCTCCCTCAGGCCGTCAGGAGACTCAGGAGCCGTTCCTACAGTGGATGGTCCTGCTCAGCAACATGTCGGACCTGCCCTGGGTTCACACGATCAGCTATGGTGATGATGAGGACAGCCTGTCCACTGCCTACATGACGCGCATCAACACAGAGTTCATGAAGGCTGGTGTCAGGGGGATCTCTCTGCTCTTTGCTTCAGGTCAGTGATTCAAATGTTGGTGCAGATCCAGGAAACTGTTTTTTCACTTTCTTTAACAACATGTTAAAGATGATACATGACACATGATAAAATTCAGGCATATTTTGGAGTCTGATATTTATGAGTGGGAATAATTTGATTCTGATCCAAATAAAAATCCAGATCTAGTGAATTTAATGTAGCTTCATTACTAGACTTTAGACTGTCTAGTTTTGTTTTCACCCGTATGGTGAGATCGGTTATGAACCAATTCCTGTTTCCACTGGTACTAGACCACAGTATGAGGAAGTTAAGCTGCAAAGGCAGCTGATGTTACAAAAGGGACTTGTCTCCTTTCTGTGGCTTTGCCATTATATTGCTATCTTAACATCTCACTCCCATGATGATGTTGTGTTACCTATTTCCATAACTCACAACGGTTATCAAACTCATTTAGATGAATCACTCATTTCTGTGATATTGTGTCATGCTCAGGTGACAGTGGTGCTGGCTGTAAACATTTGGGTAAAGAACAAAACTCCTTCCGGCCCAGTTTCCCAGCTTCAAGGTAAATCATCAACTAGACCTGCTCTACTTTCTTTTTATTGTTCATATCCGAATCCACAAATACATATAGAATGTAGTTTGAGAAAATAAAAAACTGGACAAAAATGTCGCGGATATTTATAAAATGCACCAAACATCTAATGCTTTCTATTCTGTTTCTGGTTCTCAGCCCGTATGTTACTACAGTGGGAGGAACCTCATTCAAGAACCCATTCAAGCTCACATATGAGGTCACCGATTACATCAGTGGAGGCGGTTTCAGCAACGTCTTCAAGATGCCCGACTACCAGGTAATGGATCATTAGCTCTTTTAATGCTTGGCTCTTACCCGCCGTGTTGTTTATGTTGTGTATTTGTGTTCCCACAGGTCAGTGCAGTGGAGGGGTACCTGAAGAGTGTAGCAGCAACCCTTCCCCCTCGGTCATACTACAACACCAGCGGCAGGGCCTATCCAGACATGGCTGCCCTGTCTGATAATTACTGGGTGGTCATCAACAGAGTGCCTGTCCCCTGGGTGTCTGGCACCTCGGTAAGAACACACCACACTGTTCCCGAACAGAGAATTGACAGTGTGAGAGACTCATTGTGTACACTGTAACTATGCTGTGTCCATAACTTCATCACGTCTCTTCATGTGTTGATCGCTCCTCCAGGCGTCGACCCCGGTGGTCGGAGGTGTGCTGTCTCTCATCAATGATCAGCGACTGCTGAAGGGCCTGCCTGCCCTGGGCTTCCTCAACCCTCGCCTCTACAAGCTCAAGGGACAGGCCCTTTTCGACGTAAGTTATTGCTGTAGTAAAGTGTATAAATAAAGTCACATGTCACATGAACAACAGGAAGACAGTTAATGTTTTTCAGAAAATGTCCCTGCAGTTGGACTAAAGCCTGAAACATGCTTCTGCGACTGCGTCTGCGTCTTTTCACGCCGTTGTGGCGCAAGACTCGTTTTCATTCATGCTTCCCCAACCGTTGCGCGTCTTACAAAGCAATTCCGCGCCAGAACACTAGGCGGAGTAATGCTTTTTGTCGAGACGCCTTCTTTCTTCTTCGTTGATTGTTTATTTACATAGCCACTGCGGCTCCTCGTAGCCTTTTTCTGGCGGACAAATCAGCCAGTCAGTGACGGGTTATACAAGTGATCATACTATCGGATATCTTCTGCCAAGTGCTCTTCTATTTGGTCCATATTCGTTCTTCTAAATCTTCCGTGATTTCTGCCGGTATTATGAGGCATGAAACCGGAAATGCAGCTCCAGAAGGGATGTAGAGCAGACCAATCACAGCCTTGCGGGCTGAGTGAGCTTGCGGAGCTTTGCCGTAAATTTTAGAAAAGGGGGTCGACACCCGTCAGCACGTAAGGAGGGATACATAAGCACGTAAGGGACCCGGAAGGGCTCTTGCGCTTACGGGCCCGTGAAAACGCAGAAGCATGTTTCAGGCTTAAAGGCTCCTTATCTGCTGCCGCTGTGTAAAGAGACGCGTCCGTTTCAAATGACGTAACTGACGCCTTACTTCCGTGCGATCATTATGTTGGTAGAGTCTCAAGATTCTGACAACAAGCATGTTGACCATAGAGGAGGTCTTGGTCATGTTCCTGTAAAGAAAGAGGAGAAAGCCACTGTTTCCCTGAGCTCCTTAAATGTTAAGCCATTGTTGAAATTCCTTCCTCTCGTCTTACAGTCGTCTCACTTGAATTACTGGCTATACGGCCCCACACAATCTCTGGTGGTAATGCTCCTTTTGTTTCATCCAAATCCGCAAGCTTTGGTTCCGCTCATTTCTGTACATGTATCTGAAGTTAAGCATATCAGGAGTTACCCTTATCATTCAGTGACACATTTTGTTCAAAAGATGAGAAATTTTTTTTGCGGCTCATGGTTGGCTCTCTATGGGTTTTGTGGTCTTATCTCCAGGTGACTGAAGGCTGCCACCTGGGCTGCCTGGATGAGCAGGTTCAGGGGAAAGGTTTCTGTGCTGCTCCGTCGTGGGACCCCGTCACAGGCTGGGGGACGCCAAACTACCCTGCACTGCTGGCTGCCCTGCTGGCTGAGTGAGCACGTGCAGTTCACAAGAGCAGCTACTGGACTCACATCCTGACTCTTGACAAGGTGCCTGATGCAAAGACTGTAGGGTGTAACGGAGGGACACTACGCCTATCAATTTGGACTCTTGCCTCTTTTGCCATTTTTCTCACTTAAGGTGGTTTTTTAAAAGAATTATTACTTCTATCAATTTAAGGATACACAACTCCTGCAATAGTGTATTCGTTTTTCTCAAAAGGCTTAAGGCTGTTACCTTGGATGTTTTTAGGTCAGGGATGTGAGTGTGTGTTTAGTTTTTGTAAAGCTTCACTGCAGTTTCTGCTCTTGAGTGCATTTTAACTGACCCAGATTTCTCAGTGAAACACACCTGCAGGCAGATGCTTGTTCACAACAATCTTAGGCTTTAAATTCATGATATACATTTCTCAGCAATGGGAGGTTTTCTGCTCGTGCCATAAAACAACTGATAAATGATGATCAAATTAAATCAGGTTCCCTTTAGATACTTAAGCTTATGTTTGTAGATTAAGATAGTGTTGTGTGTTCGACGTCAATCAAATCTATAAATAACTGAAGCAATGATTTCACCAGATCAAGGATTTTTTTTATATACATAGACAGTTTTTTTTTTAGTTACGGCTAAAACGTGTGAAATCTGTTTTGCCTCGGTACTCTGCAGGGATAAGCAAGTTTCAAATGTTATTTCACTAAATGATAGATCTGCATGCAATTTAAGAAAAGTCACTGTTGTATTTGCACTCTTAAGGAATCATACTTCATGTTCGAATTTACAGGACCTTTTTAAAACATGATTTTACTTTGAGTTGTTTATGGCTACAAACTGCACTGTAACTTGTGGGTTGTAGTGATTCAGCAGTTCTGCCCTAAAGCATCTTTGCACTCGTTTAAACAAATCTTTTAATCCTGAAGTGAGATGTTTTAAAGGTGGGAGACTGCCTGTGCTCTTATTTGAGAGTGAATGAATTTATTAAAGATGGATTTTTACCTGTACATGTCAGTTGATCCTGATTCAAGTGTGTAAAAGCTGATCTGGAGTTTTTCTACCAGACGCCTGAAGAATGTTTAAGAAATTAAATGATTCAATTTGTGACGTTTCTAGAAATAATTAAGGTGACAGTGTTTAAATTCATCCACACGTCACTTGGAAGCTGCTAAACCTGTTTTAAAATGTGTTAAAAAATATCAACTGCATATTTGCAGTACACTGAAGAAATAAAGATTTGAGAATATTTCTCTGCTTCCTTGTTTTGTTTTCCATTTACAAAGAGGAAATGTGAAGGGAAATAATTGGCACAACCTCAAATAAAGGCCACACATTCTGTCAATATTTAACTGTAAATCAGATCAGACTTTGACTAATGTTTGTTTAAAGTGTCAAATTCTTATTGTATAATTAGTTTAAAGCCTTTTTGACAAGGAAACATTCTTTATCCCAATATCACAGGTCCTTTCAAAACACTGCAGGATTTGTCTCTTAACTCTGCTGCTACTAAAATGGTTTAATATAATGGTTATTTTATGTAATTAGAGTTAAGGTTTGAGAGCTTACTTTGACCTTTATACAGTCTGTGGTTGTGACCGGACAAATAAGGATTTTTGTATTGGTAGTGCAAGGGGAAAAAACATTTTTAATCAGTGATGACTATTGGAAATTACATGGCTATTATCTACATGATTCTGATATTGCGTACAAAACGAAAATATGCAAAGACCACCCAGTCCAACCTTGAAACACACACACACACACACACACACACACACACACACACAAAGGGAAAAGGGGCAGGTAAAACAAACCGGGACACTCTTACTACACACATTACCACAGAGCTTATGTCAAACAGTGTACAATATGCACACTCAGGGAGCAGTACAAAATTGAAACGGTGTCATTGCTAAGGATCGATGCAAATTTGACTTGTATTGCAAAAACCTTTTTTTCTGGTTGTGTTAAGGTATAAATAAGTTTTTAGGCGCAGATCCATGAATTAACATCTTCACAAGAAGAAAACCGTAGATTGATCCATCCAGGCGATCCATGGTCGAGCAGGAGGCCTGAGGAAGCTGGGATTCTCACAAGTATCTTGTTCAAACCCTCCATGTGTATATCAAAAAGTTTGAGAAAAGGTCATTTCTCAGTTCAAACCTTTATCTAGGGACGATACAAAGGGGACTTCTTATGTCATAAAGCAGGCCACGGGACATTAGTCAGTCTGTCAAGGAGCAGAGTTGCAGGTCAGATCCTCTGGTGTGTGTTCACGCTCGCCGTGAGCCTGGTTCACTGGTTGTTTTTGGCTTTGGCGTGTGTGAGGATGTGAGACTTCAGGTTGGTTGACTGGGCAAATTTTTTGTTGCAGCCGTCAAACGGACATACATACGGCCGATCTCCAGTGTGAATACGCACATGTGTGCGCAAGTTAAAGTCCAGAGAGAAGCGTTTGCCACAGCCCTCAAATGTGCACTGGAGACGAGAGGGAAAGAGAGTTAATGCAGCTGTTTCTCAACTTTCCTCACAATTAAAAATAGTATCACTTTTCCATTGTATGCTGTATCTGAGATGGTTATTACAAGATCTTTTACAAACAAGGTAAGCAGCTTAAGGTTAGGAAGCTTGCCTGGCATTCACAATTTTAATGAACTCACCTGGAAAGGTTTCTCTCCTGTGTGTACAAGTTGATGTCTCTTCAGTTTTGAACTCTCCACAAAGGCTTTTCCACATTCAGCACAGACGTGCACACGAGGCCCGTGGGTATGCAAGTGCTTCCTCATCGCTGAGTTGTCCCTGAACATCTTAGTGCATCCCTAGGAGGGATATAAAACAGATAGAGCTAATCCCTCGGGACATGTTCACTCGACATGTTCATATCAGTGTAGAAGGCTATACATGCGTTATGCTCCTTATACTAATGAACGAATACAAGCATGTACTCAATATAGTGATCAATAATAATCATATACAAGAATGAGCTGCTGTTTTGTATTTAAAATTGCATTGATCAACACCATACATAATAAACACAACATTGCACTCACTTTGTGTGGACAAGCTATCGTCCTCGGTGCATCGTCTTCTTTTACTTTTCTTGGCTTCATTCTGCAAAAGAAGTAAACATGACAGTGTTATGAAGGATGATTGACACAATTGTCAAAATTCCTGGAAAAGATACATTGTTAACATTTATTCAAATCACTTGGATAACCCCTCTTATGTTATTGGGCCAGGCACAATCTCAGATGTCATTATGTTCAATACTTAATTTCACATGAAGACAGTTATGAGATACTGCAACATGTAATTTTGAACCTGTTTCCCCCCCCATTTTTCAGCGCTAAGTCTTAATTTCTGTTATGAAAAGTTTGTATGATAACTTATTTGAATAATTATCATTATTCTTACAGCCCAGTGAAAATGCCTTGATGGAACATAAACATCCATTTTACCACGTACCGTGCAAACTCTGCCAGCTGTTTGGGGTCCGACAGGTCGATGCCTGGGATGCCTCCTGGGGGAAGTTTCTTCCCCGTCATGTACTCGGAATAATCAGGAGGCGAGTTCTCTCCTGCGATTTGTTCTTCATGGTCTATGTCCTTCTTGTCGTCTGAATGAGAGGGACAGATCCAGAAGAAACTCATTAAATACATTTAGAGTTAAATGTCTGATCATGTCATCAATTTGTAAAGATTACCCTTTACTGGTACCATTTTACTACTGGTAGAAAAAGGTCAGAACATTTAAGTTTTGACGAGACAGGTCATTTTTTGATTTATTTATCTAAAAGATTCTAAAAGGTAATCAAGCAGAACCAATCGTACACTAAAGAGTTATATTACAAAGCGAGTAACCCTCAAGCGTAAATAGTTAATAAAAAACATATTACGTATCTAAAACCACATAGTAAACATAGCGTGAGATCACTGGGACGCGACCTGCTCAGGTATCCAAACACAGAGAAGTAGCTTTTAGTCATTATGCAACACAAACTGCCTGATGTTCTTAGCAATGCTTCATCCATTGCAGTCATAAAGACAGAACTTTTTTTAATCACAAGTGCCTTTAATTAAGCTATTTTACAAGATTATCCCATCATCGTATTTCATTTTCTTTTAATGTTCGAAATTTACACATTGTTCTCACTTCACTTAGTATGTATTTTATACACAACTTTATCTTTTGTAAAAAATCTCTTTAACCCTTTTATTTTACCTATTTACATTTTTTTAATTGGTTGACATTTTTTTAACTCAGTGTATGAAATGTGGTATGTAAAACAAGACTATAAACAAAGAAAAAAGATGAGTTTATATCGTTTTTAAATTAATATTAATTTGACACATTTTAGATAGCGCTGCTTTATATATCCACAGAAGTACATGTAAAAAAAGAATAAATACTCTGTGTATATACCTCATCAGAATTATATTATTTTGCCCATGGCTGAAGATCATCACTTAATTTAAACACATCCTCAGCTTAACTCGAGTTATTTATACTTTTATAAATAAAACAAGCTGTGGTGCGTTCACGGCCTCGGTGGTGAGAAGAATGAGCGGTTCCTGAAGGCAGCACCTCGGGCCGCTCAGTTGAAGTGAACTGCGCCACAGCGGCCTCCTTCTCGCGGAACGAGCTGCACCCGCTCCCACACTCGCCGCCATCTTCGTCGGCCAAATAAACGCCATTTTTTCGGGCCGCCATACTTTCTCGACCGGGAAATATGGCGGCGCCCATCGACACATAAAACATGGCTTCCCATAAAAACAAAAACATTGCAAAGGAGGTTTGAAGTAGTTTGGAGCGGGGGAATCGGCCGCACTTTGGCGGCGCACAAGGCCCCGGTCGGGCCTCGTCACCCGGCGAACACGCTGCGAACAAAGCGAAGCAGGAATTCACTCCGGAATCTGAACTTACCCGATGACCACATAGTGACGGAGAACTCCCCCTCCAGAGTCTTGATCTGGACCTGCTTCTGCTCCCACTTTCGGCCCATGTCTCCCCCGCTCAGGTAGCTCTTTTTGCCCGCTTTCTTCCCGCTGCCAGCCCTCTTCATTCGGCCCGAGCTCTTCCCGGCCACAGTGACCAGCGTCTGCTCGATGTAGTCCTCCTCCACGGCGGGCACCGGGATGAGGATCTGGTCCTCGTAGTCCTCCGTGTGCATCTCGGAGTCGTCCTCTCCCACCACCTCCTCCCGGGTCTGCACTAAAATCACCTCCTGGTGCGGGTGCATCGAGTCCGGGTCGTCCAGCGGCTGTAACGCGATCATCGGCTGATGTTCGCAGTCATCCCCAACTATTGTTGTCTCGATTGTCTCTACTTCGATTTCGTGTAGTTCCACTATTTCCGCAGGCATGTCCGACCCGTCGGTCTCTATGTACAGGGTGTCCCCCGACGCCATGATTATTTTGGTGTTTCCTCCTGTTTAAGTGCTGTTTTGTTTCCAGTGTGTCTTCTCCTCTCAGCCGTCCTCCTCCCTCTCCGTCAACAACTCCGCTCCCCTCAACTCTCGTAGCCACAGTGCTCCACATATCAAGTCTCGCGTGGTTTGGACCCGAGAACTCCGGTTAAGCTGAGCAGGAAATCAAAGAGAAATTCATGTTATTTATTTATTTATTGAGGTAAAATCAAGATTTTCACCATAATAATATATTATTGCTTCAAAAAATAACATAGACGTGTTAGAAAACTTAAAGTTATGTGAACAAAGACAAACCATTGGATCTGAGTATTTCCCAACGTGTCAGCTTCTTTATTCTTAAAACCATGAATATATAATTGTAACTGAAGGTGTTTTTTTTTTGGACAGACGGACCAGATCAAGTTAAACCATCAATCCTCTCAGCCTCTGTGTCGTCAACAAGAAACTTGTCCATTTAATTTTCTTTAAATAAAAAAATAAAAATAAAAACAAGTGTCTTGTTAAGCATTAATTAATACATTTTTTTATTTTATTTAATTTACCCTGAATAGACACTACAAATTTGTGAAGGTAAGTCATTTTAGTAGGTCCTTTTGTTGTCAAGGGGATGTATAATAACAGGTACACTTATAGTAATTCCATTGATATTTAACATTTGTACATAGTTTAAATACATAGCCTAAACAGCAAACCCTTTCTGGGCTGGATACTGGTTAAAAAACAACAACCCAACTTGCTGATCTTGTCAA
The DNA here is from genome assembly GCF_949316205.1 of Platichthys flesus. NCBI lineage: Eukaryota > Metazoa > Chordata > Actinopteri > Pleuronectiformes > Pleuronectidae > Platichthys > Platichthys flesus. Next base: position 11,705,836 of record NC_084954.1, on the reverse strand, counting down.
CAAACACAATGTATAAAGCAAATATTTTCTTTTCTTCAATAGTACTTCTTCAATTTCCTGGGAGCATAAATTTATACTGATAGATCCTGTTGAAATAACTTAAAGATGGAGAGAGTACACACGCCTGAGGGCTGCACACACACACACGCACACGCACGCAAGTACACACACATGTTCAGCAGGTGCACACTCACTTGTACCGCCCTCTTTTCACGCGGAGGGGCGGGGCCTAGTATCACACCTTTACACACCTTCACCTTTGCAGCCGGTGCAAGTGGGTGTGGCCCATCGTGCAGGTTTGATGACACAACGCCGGAGAGCCTCACACACTCACACTCACCCTCACGGAGGAGAAGCCATGGGGAAGACAGGTGGAAGGGGAGACTTTGAATGGGTCTACAACGATCAGCCGCACACGTCCAGGAGAAAAGAGATACTGGGTAAGAACATGACGCAAAGATCCAACATCCCTGAGCGAAGAGAGACACCTGCTGTGATTCTGCCTAGTTAGTGTAGTAAGTTGAAGGGTGTGTGTGCGTGTGTGTGTGAGCATGCGTGTTCTCACTATAAGATCGCAGCCGGTTAAACCTGTTCACTAGCCGTCAGTTGAGGAACCCTCAGACCGCAATGGACTCAGGGCAAGAGCCGAAACTCGAAGATAACACACAGTGGGATCAATCCCCCCCCCACACATCTATGGGAGTTACATATTAACAAGTAGAAATACTAGTAGTGCAAGTAGAACAATTCCTACCTTAACAGTACATTTTTAAACGTAAATTGTGAAAATAGGATGTATATCAATTTATGTTCAGATAACAGTGCGAGAGAATGTCCATTAACTAGATTGCATTAATATCTTTTTTATTGATTTATTTAATTCTCTTCCCACTAGAAAGAGAGACGCATTTCCATGTAACTTTATTATACAAGTTCAATGTGAAGTGTCACATTCAATGACATTTTCCATCATGCTAAGTTAGTGTGAATAAATCAAATAACTCGAGCGACTGGATAAAGTCATATTAAATTTAGATGTAAATATTTACATTATGTGTAAATTTATGAATTCAAACTTGTTTATAACGATACATTAGACACACGTTATATGTGTAAGCTCAAGTTTATGAAATCAAACTTATACATAAATATATAAATCAAACACCAGTTTAAGGTCTAAGTTAAACTTGTACATAAACATTTACGATGAACACAATTTTTACGTACGAGTTGTATTTTATTTATTCACATATTTTTGGTGGGAGATATTTGATTTACTCCTACCAACTGAACATGATATAAAACTCTTGATTAAATCTGACCCTTTACATTGAACTTGTGTAATAAAGTTACATGGAAATTTAAGGCATAATTGAGTTAAGTCAACGTTTAGGGGTCATTATTATTTCAGGCGTAGCGTCTCCGTCTCTGTTACTTGAAAGGTTTCACACAAGTCCTATACCTGTTGGCTTTTGTGTAAACGAGCCCCCCCAGCCCCTGTTGTCTATACTCTTTGTGACTTTCTGTTGATAGCAGGTGCAGCTGACAATGCCTCTGGGCTAGCTAGGTAACAAGACTCACCCCTTGGTCATGACAAACATAGAGACACAATGGCATGCATCGAGTGAGGGGAGAGGCTTTGTTAAGAGTCAGGGGATCAGGATATTTATATTAATCATCCTTCATATTTTCTCACTTCACCTCAAGGGTATGAAATCCCTATGGAAAAACAGGCACTTTTTACTATCTGACCCATCATGGAATTCAGTGTAACTACTTTCTAAAGCTGTTGATGTATATTTGATCCCGGCTTTGTCCATGACTGCTCTGGTGTGAAAGACGGTGAAGGGATGTTTGACGCCACCGAGCCTTGAATTATTAAAGAGTAGTTTTGTTGAATCACCCCTCAGAGGCGTGAATGACAAAGGTCACTCCCTTTAGCATGATCATGTGCTGTCGTTTGACTGACAGGCGGTGTCATGTCTTGAATGGCTCCTTGTTTGGCGAGTGGGTAGGTGTCGGCTCGACTCGATTATTCGGCCATGGAAAATGATTTGGTTCCCACTAAACTGCAGTCGGATCGATCTTGTTAAGCTTTTCTAGAAAACGTTAGCTTCATGTTTTTAATGGACACTTTAACTCTTAGGGTGTAGCTGAATCTCCGATGGTTCCTGGTTGACACTTGAGGCTGAAACCTGAGTGTGGTACAGTCTGTTTACAGTGAATGAAATGAATTGTCTTCCCTGGGACAGTGCTTTTGAAATCCAGTGATGGCTGTACACCATTTTCTGCGCTGTTGCATTAGGCAGTTTTAACAATCTCCTTTTTATGGTGTCTGGTTATTTATTTAACTTGACAGTGGAGTGGGCTGCGCCTCCTATGCCAGAGAAAGGGCCACTCACTAAAATGACATGAGGAGCTGAGGTCAAATATTACTGCAGAATAAAAAACGGGCGTTGTCACAGCCAGTTTAGTTTTAAATGTCGTCAAACTTAAACTGAATAACTACGTGTGGCAGAGAAGTCACAAGTTCAGGTCATCCTAACCTGTCAGTTGCTAGGGCGAGTCCACTTTGAATACGGCCATATAATTCGAAAGTGGGCTGAAAGCCTATTTGCATGGGTTATCACCTGCTGGTGGATGCTATTGTTCCCCCGATGCATGCTGGGAGTCACTCGTCACCTGTGATCTTGTATTGTGGACGATTCTGACCTTCTGCACCAAATCTCTTCAGATCAGATCCTGAAAGATCTTTTGTATGTGTTTTTAAAGATCTTTTGCGCTCGTGTCTCCCCGAAATTCGTGTCCCTCAAGAGAAACTAACACCTCTGCCAATTAAAAGTGACTTGTCAGCAGGCTCCTCCCAGGAGAAGCACTCGCACCTCACAGCAACCTTGACTCTGTTGTTTTGAGATTAAGAGTATCGAGACACGGTGAAACGTATGAGATCAAGCATTTAAAATCAATTTGTTAACGACTGGTAAACAATCGCTCTGCTGTATGATGCATACTTTGTTTCCTATAATTAATTAGTGCCATTGACATCACTTCCCCCCTTTTTAATTTGGTTCCTTCTTCTGCCTTCTTCTTTTCAACCCGCTACCCTTTTCTCTGAACCTTTAATTAATCTACTTAACTACTACCTTATTTTCCTATTAACTCTGACTGTCCAACCATGCCCCATTTCATCCCTCTTTCTTCCTGCCTCTCTCTTCAGCCAAATATCCAGAGATCAAGTCCCTGATGGGTCCGGACCCCCAGCTGAAGTGGGTAGTATCAGGCATGGTCCTAACCCAGCTCGTGGCCTGCTACCTGGTCCACACCCTGTCCTGGAAGTGGATCTTCTTCTGGGCTTATGCCTTCGGAGGCTGCATCAACCACTCCCTGACTCTAGCCATCCATGACATCTCTCACAATGTGGCCTTCGGCAACAAGCTGGCCAAGTGGAACCGCTGGTTTGCCATGTGGGCCAACCTGCCCATCGGCCTGCCCTACTCCGCCGCCTTCAAGAAGTATCACATCGACCACCACCGCTATCTGGGAGGCGACCAGCTGGACGTCGACATCCCCACGGACTTAGAGGGATGGTTCTTCTGCACCCCGGCCAGGAAGGTTGTGTGGCTCTTCCTCAATCCGCTTTTTTACGCCCTGCGCCCGGTGTTGGTCAATCCTAAACCAGTGGGTCTGCTGGAAATCCAGAACGCGGTGGTGCAGCTCGTGACAGATCTAATCATCTACTATCTGTGGGGGCTGAAGCCCATCGTTTACCTCATTGCAGGATCCATCCTGGGTATGGGACTGCATCCATTCTCTGGACATTTCATAGCTGAGCATTACATGTTCCTGAAGGGACACGAGACCTATTCCTACTATGGACCACTGAACATGCTCACCTTCAATGTGGGCTATCACATGGAGCACCATGACTTCCCCAGCATACCCGGCAGTAAACTACCTCAGGTGAGACCATGCAACTGTGATAAATCCTGACTGTACATTTCCAACAGGTCCATTTGTTCGTCCTCCCTGAGGCGTTAATTAATCCAGCGTTACACAACCTCTCCTCCAGGCGTTTGCAGATAAGACTCCTGTCTCCTGTTTGTCAGAGGCGAAACAAAAAGACAGGTATCGGCAAACGCCACATGTTACATTCTTTTCTATCGACTGCAGATATTTATTAAAAGGAAAAAACGAGGTTTTGTAACTGATTAACTGCTGCCTCAGAAGATTCAAAGAGCCTTTTGACAAAGCTCACAATGACACAGAATCAACCAATCCGGGCGGTTTGGAAATCATGCTCAGGTTGATGAGCTATTTTTGTTCCTGACAGCGCTGATGTTGCTGTAAACTTTTTTTTCTGTTTAGAAACTTTTATACCATCAAGTGATAGATTTTTTTTTTAATTACACAGAAAAATACGTAAAAAGCTCCTGCTCAACAAAGCAGTAAAATGTCTGCCTCAGTCTGCTCTTCTGTCTATATCTGATTCCTTAGTGAAATAAGCTGTGACGCTGAACTTGAATGCCACAGAGTAGTGCACACCTCCGACTAGTCCCAGATCACATGTAGATTTACTAGATCTAGAGTTGTTTTATTTTGGGATCTGCACCACATTGCAACAATCACAAACTTCATTTACCTAGATGTGCTGGATTATTTCATCTAGATCCATTTATTATTCCCTGAGAAATCAAGGGGAAGGTTGAACAATGTTGCAGACAGTGGGAAAAGGTTATTATCACCAAATGTCACGGTAATCTGTCCAGTAGTTTGTATGTTATGCTGCTAAAAACAAACATATTTACTTTCCTGTGTTTTTCTCATGCAGGTCAAGAAAATCGCAGCAGAGTATTACGACTGCCTGCCTCAACACACTTCCTGGACCCGGGTATTATGGGACTTTGTGTTCGATGACAGCATCGGCCCCTATGCCAGAATCAAGCGGGACTACAAGCTGAGCAAACAGGGGTAGAGCTGTGACGGAATATGAAGTTCAATCGTCCAAAAAATAAAAGGACCGCAATGAAATTCTCTAGTTTAAAGCTTTTCCATGTAGTGTGGCTGAGACTGTATGTATTCATGTGATCTGTTGGGCCTTCTCATCTTAAATTAGCCCTGTCTGTTACGATATGGAAACCAATGTGCACATATCAGTTGCATACATACAGTTATTGGAGATCAGCACGTGCAGCCAGTGCTCTGTTATTTATTCAGACTTTTTATTCCTGCAATGCTGGCCCGTTGTCACGACAATGTTTGTTCTTGTGTCCAGACGACACTGAGGAAGGCAAAAGGAAAATAGAATAACTGAAAAAAATCTAATTGTTTACCAACTTACAACATACCTGTACTAGTAACACACAGATGAATTTCTTTCTTCAAAGTAAAGTTATACAAATACCATTTAAAAAATAACAGTTTGTGTGTTTGCAACTGAAGTATTTCTCTTTGCGGTTGGTAAACAATGTTATTTGTTCAGTGTAATATAATATATAAAAGGTAACCATTTCTCATTTCTGCCAAGGCAAAGGTTGTGTTTATTCTCAAGCAGTTTTACGGAGCTGTCACTACCTCTGTCAGTTCCTCTCTGGCCCGGCAGCTTTACATCAGGCCCCCTTCAATAATCCCCGCACGTGAGATTTAAAACCAAATCTAATTTGCCGACCACGCAGAACGGTGCAGAGGTGGAAAGCGAGCGTTGAAACTTACCTTTCAGTAAGAAGAGCCTTTTCTCCAGTGACGCCCCTTTTTACTGTGAACGGTTTGATTTCTATCTACATTAAATTGAGAAAAAATCTGAAACAACGTACGTTATCAAATCAAGTTGTCGATGAGCTTTAAGTGTTTGTTTCGGAGACTGTCGCGGCTAATGAATGAACCGAAACATGCAGAGGTTCTTCTTGTGTTCACTTGTGCACTTTCTATATTTCCAGTAAGTTCATTGAAGACCACATTAAATTACTTTGGAGTGTTGCACTTTTTCTAATGATTTACCAGCAGCTGAGGCAGCAGCACCTCCTCAGACAGACTTATTAAAGCTTGTTTTGTCCATGTACTGTATAAACTATATTGTCTGCGTGTTGTGATTGATATCATGATTTGACGTTTCTATTTAAATGACTGTAAGATATATAAAACAGTAAAAGATCCTTATAAGAATATGCTACAATGAAGATGATTGTTTGTGGTTGATTCGTCATGTGTCTGAACTTCAGATGTGAACTTTTCTATTGTTTGTACATGATCAACATATGCTTACACGCACACTCACTAAACAGGATATTGCGTAGATGTCGGACACGTCTTGTTTTCTGTTTGAATGAATTTACTTCCAGCTTTTTAAATCAGAACGTATTGAGAGCGGACAGAGTGGATAAAATGCAGACAACCCTTAATCAACTGAATCCTTCCTGCAAAGACACATGTAGCTACCATCACACGGGCCAACAGTCACTTTCTGCACAGTCACTTCTATTCAAGATCTGCATATTGCCAGCCCCCCCCCCCCCCTGTTTTTTTCCACATTGCTACCATTATCAAGTTCAACATCTCATATATAGACAGGGGGAATCTTCATGGAAACAAACCACTGTAATAAATGTACCACCGTTTGCATGTTTATTTTATTTAAAAAAAAATATTTGTCTCTTTTCGTCAACCCGGATAAAATAAAATAAACGAATCGACATAGAGATTTCATGCATACTTGGTCGGTTCACAAAGCATAGAATGGCTAATAAGATACCCTAGCACTACATGGTTTTATATCTAGGTAAAACTAGGTGGCACATTTACAGTTGTTGGCCTGTTCTGTGAACGATCCCCAAGTTTCAATGATCTCGCACATCTGAGACGAACGTGTTCCTCAGTCCCACTGGAGTTGTAGAGCCAGAGTGCGTTATTCGATTATTCGCCAGAAGAATCGTTTGCTCGTTTGTAAAACGTTGAACGTAGAAGGAGGAGGTCATTCAAGTGGCTAATTGTCGTTCACACACTAACATGTTGTTCCATTACCTCTGGAGAGAAAAGGTTGGACACACAACATCAATATGAACAAGGTCATAAAAAGCCTTTTTTTTTTTTAAATACGCCAGTTGAGGCCAGGTGAGTCTGCAGCACCGTTTCGCCCATATTGTGCTTTTTATCATCAAATATGTACGGACGAATCCCCACAAATAAAATAAAAATAGAAAAGGCTGACATAAATGGTGTGCAAGATTCCTTTCTCCTTCTATTATATCATTAAAATACTCATTGTCGTCCACAGCATCATCATTATCACCACAGTTTTTAAATAATAAAACAGTAAAAACATAGAAAACAAAAAAAATATTTTCTTCTTAAGACTGAACAGAGAACAAAGAGTTGCAACACCGGGCTGACTGAGTCTGTCGTAGGTGCACAGAGAGGACACAACACCGAACCCAGCACTAACGTCCGTCAATCCCTCCGCTTGTCTTTCAGTTCATCTTTCAATCCTCTGTTTAGTTCATCAGTCCTGTCGTCATTCTTTATCCGTCCATTTCTCATGACCTCCTCTCGTCAATCCTCTCTCGCTCGTCGACGTTTTTTCTTCCCTTTCCGTTTTGTCGCTGTCCAGCAGACTCCAATGTTGGCGCAACATCTCTGCAACTTGCATCGTGGCATCGCAAGCTCACAGAAACGTTGAGAGAACATTCCTTGGTCCTCGTGTCTGTGCATCTGCATGTCCGTCCTCCTCTCGCTCCTCCTCTCGCTCCTCCTCCGACTGCGGCTCAGGTGAGATTAGGACGTACTGATTCTGCCGATTTCTTGTCTGATGGCTGGAAGGAAAGAACAGCGTTTAGGAGGAGGACTATGTCGACTCTGCAGCATAAAGAGAAGCTTTGCCTGGGTCGGCCATTTGGTTTGTTCATATAATGGATGTCAGCTCATTTTTGAATATGATTATTCAGGTTAAAAAAAACTGGTGTCTGTCAAAGATAAATGATTGAACAGGCTGCGTGCTACTAGATGCTCAGCCACTGATCGCTTTACAATGCTCACCATTTATGATTTCGTCTTTCACCTTATGCAGTTCGCGTACAACTTCGTCCAAGATTTCCTGCAAAGCAAAACCTGCCTGTGAGTTTTACAGGGTGTGTACAAATCATTAAAGTTTACTAAACCCATCAAAAATTCACGAACGACATAGAGGAGAATTACACCGACCTGTTTCATCCTGTCAAACTCTGTGTCTGATTCACTCGTGCTGCCAATGGGTCTCACCCTGCAACACACACAAACACACACACACACACACACAAACACACACAAAACTATTATAAGACTGTGTATTTAAGGGGAGGTGCACTGTTGTTAAAAGTTACCACAGTTTGGACTCTTCCTGTTATATCAATACTGATAACATCCTAGTGCGTGAAGTGCAAAGAATGCAATTCATTCAGATATATATATATATAAATCCCTATGGTTACAGCCAGACGGTCCCTGTCTGTTTCATATCATCGATTTATTATACGATCTGTCCTTCTCCCCTCGCTCCTCCTCTTATTTGCTGACCTGGACACCAGTGAGGACTTTTCTGCAGAGTTGGATCGTTCCCATGGCTTCTTCACACCATCTAGAGAGGAGAGGAGGCAGACATGAGATTAGGGGGTGGTTCCAGAAAATATTTTTCACTTTCTCGAACGCTATGAGAATTTTTCAGTGTTTCAACTTTTCATTGATTTCTAAGAGAAGAATTCATAGATCTTGATGTGAACAAATATCTGACGTGTTTAGGAGTGTGTGAAATTTGGTGAAGGTCCAGATAAAAATCCAGATCTAGTGAATTTAAATGTGTTTCATAAGGGGACTGTTGGGCCTTGGCGGAGTCATGGCTTCTATTAAATGCCAATCTAGTCGCAAATCCAGTTTGTATATATAAATATATGGTAAATATATATATATATATATAATTATGTGGTGGAAGAATTGGTCTGTACCTGTTGAGTTCTGACCAGGCCCCCGACCACCGGAATCATCCTGCAGGAAAGAGGAATAAACAGATGATAACATGAACAAGACAAACATTTTAACGTTCTTTAAAATACACTTCTTCAATTTAAGAAGAGTTCGACGAGAGCATTGATTCCACTCTTGTCTAAACGCTACTTATAATAAAGCCTGATGACCTAAAATAAAAAAAACTTACCTCATCAGGTTTCTCTGAAGCTTTCCGTCTGTGAGGACAGAATGTGGACATGAGCAAACAGTGAGATCATCAAGATAAATCATTGACTTGCACACAAAGATCATTACCAGGAGGAGATATAAGAAATATGAACAAAAGTTTCAGAGGAAATCTAGTGTGAAGGGAAGGTGTGTGTGTGTGTGTGTGTGTGTGTGTGTGTGTGTCTGTGTGTGTGTGTGTAGCTGTTTGACCTGCGAGCTAGTAAGGCATTCATCTCCTGCATCAGTCCCTCCCCACCACCACCACTGCCGCCACTAGACCGGTTTGAGTCACTTTTTCCTCCAGACCCAGGCGGACTGCTTTCCTCCTGAGGAACACATGATAAAACAAGTTTCAGTTTACTGTCTCCATTTTCCAGAATTAAATACTGATTCAATAAAACTAGAAATACCACATCAATATTAGCATCTGTCACCCAGTGCAGTTTTTCAGACTCATATGAGGCCACCGTGACCTCTGACCTTTGACACACTGAAATCTAAGACGCTCATCTGTGAGTGTAATTGAACCGTTGTGGCAAATTTGAAAGTATTGTCTCGAGGCTTTTATGAGGTAACACGTTTCCGAGGGAAAATAAAGTGACTCAGCCTCTGACAAGCAAATTGTAAAAAGTTCATCTGAGAGTCCAAGTTAATTTGAAGAAATTCCCTATGGGCATTCCTGAGATATTCTGTTCATTAGTAAACAAATGTGCTTTGTGAGGTCACAGTGACTTTAACCTTTGAGCAGTTCATTGAGTTCCTTGAGTCAAACTGAACATTCGCACCAAATTTAAGAAGAAGTTCCCTTGAGGCTGAAATATCTTGTTCATAGGAATGGGACGGACTGACGGATAATCTAAAGACATGAAACCTCCGGCTGCTGGCTGTCCAACATGTGTGGATAAACCTCCTGAGGTTCAACCAGGGAGTCTCACCCCATGTACTTTACGTAGTTTGGCTCCAGCCAATGCTGCAGCCAGTCCTGAGAGTTGCTGCTGGCCCCCGGGCGGCCCCCCAGGAGGCCCTCCACCAGTGGGCAGCGGAGGGGGCATGGGTGGGGGCACTGCCATCGGGGGCGGTGGACCCGGTGGAGGGGGGGGTGCTGGAGGGCCAGCAATGGGTGGTGGAACTGCAGAAGGCGGTGGCGCCACAGAAAGCATACCTGCAGAGACAGGGGGGCCTGGGAGGAGCAGAATTACACATCAGTTAATAACTCAATAAGTGCACTGACCATTTTTCCCGCCTTTGGAAGATTGATAAAGCATCATCTCAGGAAGCTGCTAATTGAAGGCAGCTAGGTTATTCAGAGAACAGGGTTTTCCCCTGGGAGATGGATACTGGCTGTTTAGTCAATTTAATTTTGTTTAATTTTGTGAAAAACAAATAGAGACTTATTAAAAGAGACTTATTAATTGGACTAATTTCCAAGTTGCAATCATTACTTTCCCCATATACTGATTTATCTGTTTGTTCAAGCTCAATCATCTCATAGTAATTAATTAACTAAAATATCCAAGACAGCTTAAGCTTAAGCTTTACTATGATCCATTGCACAATGTGTCTGTCACACTTTGGAATATATTTAACTGTGACATAAAAGGGACAAAGGGTTGAATTTAAGTAATTAAAGCATGTTTCAAAGGTTGTTTTGCAGGATGACTTTCAGAGCATAATTAATAACTGAAAAAACCAAAGCTGTCTGGAGGTACTATTGACTGAGATTTAAATGTGACTTTAGGCTGTTAAAATCCATTTCAAGTGAATATACGAGGAGCTGAAGCATTTTTTTTACATAATCCGTAATCCTGGAGGAATTAGGCGAGTAACTATAAACTTAAAGGAACTCATCATATTTTAAAACCCCTGCAGTTTCTTTCTGGGTCAAGTCTACAAGCCAGCACTGCGCCCATCCTCCTGCTTTCAGGAGATGTTTGTCTTCCCTCTGATGTTTTCACAAATTAAAACACTTACTAACATGGCAGGACCAAAATATTGAATTTGCACTGCTTCTATCTTTCGTGTCAAAAGAAAGATCGAAGGTCTATATATTTGAACAATGCCTGGATTCCATTTAGCTGCGTCAGTTTCAGGCTCCTGTTGTTGCGCAGACTCACAACACACAGTCATTGCCGACTGGTAGAACTGGACAGAGCCGAGCCGTCGTTAATTTAATGTTATTAGTAACCTGGGCTCTTTCTTCATGACAAGTCGAAGGCTTGATGTTCTTGTGCTAAAGTTATTTACAGAAGCTAGTGCAGAACACTGCTGCTCGCATGTTAACCAGCACCAGGCAGGAAGTACGTCCCCCATCTCTCCGATTCTTGTGTCCGGAGAAATAAATTCAGGATTCATTTTAAGATTCTTCTAATAAGAACAGGAGTCAATAACTTTTTTTTTTTTTTTTATTATTATACCTGCATTTAAAGGAACTGTGTATACTTATTAATTTAGTCGAAAAATAGTTACAAGGGTGACTGGGCTTTTGCCATCAAGGCCCAGAGGCTGTAGAATTCCTTGTCTGAAGTGATCAGTGAGATTCGAGATTAATACTTTACAAGTTTTAATTCATTGCTCAAAACATTTTTTTTATAGGGAAAGCCTTTCGATGATTTAAATTGATGTTTTGATATTTACTTTGTAACCTTTTTGCTTTTATTTATTTTCTAAAAGGCAAAATGAGTTAATCACTGTTTGATTTACAGGTTCTACAAGCCCACACAGGTTTTTCCTATTCCTCTGGCCTGGATTAGGCTATCCCAGTGATAACACTTATCTCGCCCTATAGGTCTCGCTCTATAGGTGCAGTAGGGAGGGTCCGGTCATGTTCACACCCTCACACTCCTGAGAGGAGACGTCATCAAGCAACATAAGTACAAACATCTGTGTGGGTCTCTATCGTGTTCTGCTCCCACTCACACACACATTCACACAAGCGTCACAACCCTCTGCTGAGAGACTTCCTCCTCCTCTCTCCTCCTGATACTTACTGCTGATGGCCATGGGGGCCTGCTGGGGGATGGGGGAGGGGGTCTTCTTGGGCGAGCCCCCATCAGACATTGCAGTGTAAGAGGGGGGTGAGGAGGAGGAGGAGGAGGTGGTGGTGGTGAGGGGCTGGGCCTGGTGGTGGTACACCTGCTGCTGCGGTGGTGGTTGTTGCTGTTGTAGCTGTTGGTGCTGCTGAGGGTGGAAGGTGGATGGGTACTGGGGCTGGTGGCTGGGGGCAGGGCCTGGGGCTGGCTGACCTATCAGAGGTGGCAGGGGGGCGGCCTCGCAGAGCTGAGGGTTGTGTGGCAGATGCTGAGAGTGAGGGGAGTAATGGTCGTCTGGCTGGCCGTTGGAGTGAGGGTGGGGCTGGTGCTGGGGGTACTGTTGGTGAGTGCTTGTCATGGTGCCCGGGTCACGAGGTGGGGGCTTCATCCTGGTGCTCACAGGCGGTAGCGGGTGAGCCATCGGGAGAACTGGCTGTGGGGGCAAGCTCTGCTTCACAGGCATGGCCATCATGATTGGAGGGGAGCAGGAGGGGGGCATCTGGGCGTACATTTGCTGCAAATGAGAGGCGGACCAGGTGCCGTGTTTAGGGGGAAGCATGAGGTCTTGTTGCTGCTGTTGGAGGTGGAGGTGGCGGGCTGCGGAGGGAGGAGAAAGGGGGATCTGACGGACCTGTCGGCCCAGCGTGGCCACTCCTGCCTGGACTGGGGAAAAAGCTGAGGCAAGCGAGGTGGAGAGCTGGGAGGAGAGCTGGGCCTTGTCCCTAGCAGCCCCTGCCTCTCTCTCCTGAGACGGAGAGGAGGAGACCGAGGTGGGCGGGGAGGAGGCCACGCGGACATAGGAGGGTGGCAGTGTGCTAGCTCTGTACTGTCTGTACTCGGGAGGGGTGTCTGGGTGAGTGACAGGAGTGGAGACTTTATATTGGAGAGTGGAAACGACTGTGACGGGCAGAGACAGACGGACAGAGAGAGAGACAGAGAGAAAGAGAGAGAGACAGAGAGAGACAGAGAGAGAGAGAGAGAGAGAGAGAGAGAGAGAGAGAGAGAGAGAGAGAGAGAGAGAGAGAGGATGCAAACGAAGAGGAGGACGACGAAGGAGGGCAACAAACAAAGGAAAACAGAAAAGAGAAAAACGTGAGAAGAATGAAAAGCAACCAACTGATCAACCAAGCAAGATGAGAAAATCAGGAGCAATCCAAAAAACAGAAGCTGGCAGCAAATAAGAAATAATCAAAATAGCATAAAAAGAACAAGCGGCAGAATGCAACATGACTGAGCCATGATCAAAAAGCATATGGCATTTCCCCCCCCAACAGTAGCTGGAAGAAAGAGATGGCAGTGCAGCATGTTGCAGGGACAGAGGGGGAGAGGGGGGAAGGGGGTACTGATATCACCACTGACAGCAGGGACAGAAGAGGATGTTAAAGTCTGTGTGTGTGTTTGAGAGGCAGACTTGAACACTTGTACGTGTGCACGGATTCAAAAAACATCGAGGGCACATGGACTGGGGGAGTAGTGGTGGAAACGAAGGCCTGGAAACACCTAACACAAACAACACTGGGGAAGCCTGTTTACCTGCCGGAGCCAACGGATGCAGGGTCTGGAATCTCTGGTATTTATTCATGATAAAATCACCTGTTTGCTTTGTCAACATACAGAGTGCTTCACCCGACCCAGCACTGATAGGTTCTCTCAAATAAGAGAAACAAAGGCGAGCAAATACTCATTTACTGATAGTTTGAATGTGCTGCAGTTTTTATTTTTTTTTGGCCTGTTTGTCTGAAATGTTTGTGTAGCTCGGAGCAGACGCCGCGCAGCCTTCGGTCTCCAGAGCAGCGTGTGTGTGAGAGCGTGTGTGTGTGTCCATATAGCTGGGTGTGGGTTCGTTTGTTGAAGCCTCACCTGATCCTGATGTCCGTCGCTCCCTCTCCTTGTGCGCCTGCATCTGATGCTGCTCCATCATCCTGTGAAACACAGGGATGTCTGAGTTGTTAAAGTCATTAAAATGTTTTAAAATGAAGAAGAGGTTTTGTAGGGGTTACAGTGCTTCAGAGATGACCATGATGCTTTAGTTTGGGGTTGGCAGTCTCATCCTCTAAATCATTTTTTAGCTTTTGGAACAATTATGGCTAGAATATAATATTGAGAAGTGTTTTTGAATTGTATTTATCTCTGTAAATCATCTGGTGACCCTCTTTCTGTGTCTTACGAGCCCCTAGGAGTCCTGACCACTAGTTTGTGTACCTACAAAAACATTTTTGGGATTGATTTCTACATCAATGAACTGATCAAACTAAGACGTAGTGTGTGTGGCAAAAACCTGGTATAGTTAGTCCACCTATTTACGTCAACTGGGTTTCCCTACCCTGTTTACAGTAAACCACTTTTGATCCACATTTGTGATTTTTCATATTTTTTATGTTTGTGTTTTTCTTCATCTCTGCTCTTGTCTTCAGCAGAGAAGGTTGAGGGAACTCGTACCTCCTCTGGGCCTCACTCTCCTCTGAGGACGGCCCATTTTGGCGCTGGACGACTGGACCTGGAAGAGACAAGGGAAGAGAAAAAAGCTCAAATCAATCAACAGTTTTTTTATAGTCTAAAGAAGCTGAAATAAACTTTCCTTTTAGCACAGAGCACAAGCTTTTTTTCAACACATGATTTCTAGGGCATTTTTGTCCGTATTGTCAGGACATGGTAAACGTGAAAAGCGAGAGGGTATGAGGAAGACCTGCAGCAAAGGGAAAGGTCAGAACTGAACTTTTTTCCTCTTCTTCATCCTCTGCTTTTTCCTGTCTGGCCTTGTTCTTTTACATCTTGTTTGCGTTGATGCTCTCCCCCCAGCTTCTTCCTCGTTACTTGTCTTTCTTTATCTTCTGGACACTAATCTGCCCCTCTCCCTCTATCATCCTTTGCTTCCCTTATTCTTTTCTCCC
Organism: Platichthys flesus; assembly: GCF_949316205.1. Taxonomy (NCBI): domain Eukaryota; kingdom Metazoa; phylum Chordata; class Actinopteri; order Pleuronectiformes; family Pleuronectidae; genus Platichthys; species Platichthys flesus. The sequence goes on along the minus strand of NC_084954.1, from coordinate 11,690,721 downwards.
TCTTCTTACATCATCCTTCTAAGGGATATTTTTATACTTATACTAATACCTGATTTACCAACATGTCAGCTTAGCCTCGGTTTAATACCTCAAATTTCCTCCCTCGTGTATCTTTGTGTACAATATGCTACTTTTGTTTGTTACATGCTGCAGCAGCTGTGTTGATTCAAATCGCTGCTTATTTCTTATAGGTATTATCATCTCTGTAATTATCCCACGCTGTTGAAACATATGTTTTGTGCTTAAATGCAAAGGATTCAATTTATGTGCTTGTGTATTTTAATATGGGCACAAATCCAAGAAATGATAATCATCTCATATGAAACAGTGGCATCAGTCATAACGCAGCAGCAGGCGTCATGTGAGGTATTGTGACTTTGCCCCCGAGAGCCAACAATCTGCTTATAATGTAACTAGCTCAATATGTTGCCAACCACAGGTATCTCAACTGTAAACCACAGCAGGAAAAGGATTTCAGAGAGAGAGATAGAGAGGGAGTGAGAGTGAGAGAGAGAGAGAGAGAGAGAGAGCGAGAGAGGGAGAGGGAGGGAGTGAGAGTGAGAGTGAGAGCGAGAGAGAGAGATAAACAGAAAAACGCTGCACAGGAAAAGATCACGGCTCCTAAAACAGAACCAAACTGATCCCACACAGATTCTAAAGAAATCCATGAGGAGACATAAAATCCTTTCAATAAAAGATGAATCATCAGTGTGTGAGTCACTGTGTCAACACGGTATCATGGCGCTACGTCAACACGATAACAGCCTCTGCTGAATGTTAAATAATCAACATCAGCCATATGACCTTCTTAGGTTAGCACTTTGCTGTGTTGACCAACTACAGACAGTCTTCAGCCGCCTCCTCACCCGAACCCCGGGGTGAGTTTTTAGACTCCATTCTGGGGCATCTATTAACAGGGCTGCGTCTGGGGGAGGGCACTTATCACATATCACCAGAATACCAGTCATTTAACTGCACCGCCCACTGTGTCATCCAGTACACCCATGGGTGATATTTCCGTTGGCTCTGACAGGGGCGGGATGGAGGTGTCGGGCGGGGCGATGGGGGCAGTCAACACGGAGGCAGAGCTACAGTACGGATCACACAGACGACTGAAAGAGACGATTTGAACTATGCTGAATAGATTTTTTCTTTCTCTTTAATATATTTTCCATCTTCAGTCCTTTCCTAAGCTTTCATTTAAAAGTTCTTTATAAATGATAATAATAAAACAATTCAACTGATAAAAATTAAAAAAAAAAAGGGTGTCATTTAGTTTCTCTACATTATTTTTTATAATCTTTTATTTCAGTCTCCACAAGAAGACAGATCAAACTTGGATTCCACCTCCTGTAATTTCTTTATTTTTCTCTTGTGTTAGGCTTAATCTTTTATTTCCGCTGACATTCTATTCTGTCCATAAAGCCAACTTGACTTTTGCACCGAACCGTTGAGATGATCACCTGTCATCAGGCAGTGAGTGACGGAGGTTGCAAAAATGTTGGCTTCACTTGCTGATGATGACGGACTTGCACTCTGCCCTGGCTTTGACCCGGTTGCTGGGTTACTTTTGTTGTGCTCCAGAGTAAAAGAAGCGATGCCTGGAAGACGTCCTTTTCCTCCTCGCCCCCCGACACCCCCCAGAACTCTGCTCGTTAGCTCATGGTAATTATGTGCCCTGCTGCCGAGGCTGCACACTAAATTTAGCAAATATTCAGAGGGTTAAAAACAACAAAAGCTCTCTCTGCAAAAAGAGACACGTCTGAAGTGATGTATATTTTTTGCTTTGATTGGGGTCTTATTATATTTAAGATGTATGTCATGTATGACGGATAGGAAGGAATATCAGAGTCCCTAATTTGAAGATAAGGTGAAGTAGCATAGTAGAGAAACACCATGTAATCTCTACAGAGACAGTAGGTATCCATAGTCTTTCCCACAGCCACAGTGTACTGAGATCAATTCTGACAGGGACGTTTGTAGTTTTATTATAGCTTTTATCTGTATCGCTGAGAAAGAACTACAACAAATGGAGACGAGAGCTGAAATGAACGATTATTTTCATTGTCAATTAATCTGTTGATCATCATTAATGTAAGAAAATGGTAAAACATGTGGAACTATGTTTCCCAAAACCCTGAGATGGCCTCTGCAAATGTCTTGATTGGTCCACAAAACAAATATATTCCCTTTTTTTGTCATTAGATTAGCAAATAAACCAGAAAATATTTACATCTGAAGACCTTAAATCAGAGAATCCTTCATTATTTCCATTAAAAAACACTTGAGACCAACCTGAACATAAGACTTAGTCTCTTAAATGTAATGCATTCAATAATTTTAAGGAGTAAAATTCCGATTGTTGAATTTAAGACTTTTTTTAGACCCTGCAGAGATCCTGCTTAATAAGTATCCGCAGTTCTAAATTAAGTTTTTAGATCACTGTGAATAAGGTGCTAAGAGGGAGTTGATAGGTGAATGTGTCTGACACTGCAGGCTTTGTAATGACAGGCCCACTCCTCAACATTGGCACAATACTGTTCTTTACATTTTGTTGCAGAGACTCTATAGGAATATAAATTTCCATGATGCAGTGAGAACATCCGATGACTCTGCTCCAGACTGCAGGGATTCAGTGTTCAAACATATCCCAAGGCTTTTTATTAACACGTCACAAACCATCTGCAGACGTTAATGAGGCTCATGTGAAGGAGATAATTAACACCCTGTTTCACAGTGCTGCTGTGCGTAATGTGAATCCATGCATATGTGTGTGTGTGTGTGTGTGTATCTACTGCTATCATGGTGACTAGAGGTGCTCTGCTGTTGCCACGGGGAAGGTCAGAGAAGAACAGGAAGCTCAGGTGACGACAAGACCTGATCAGACTTGTAAGTCTTTTATCTCAGGAGACCACTGTGCATATGTGAGCCGTCTCAATGAAATCAAAGAGAAATCCATTATCCCTCACTGATGTACTCCAGGAATATTCTTTCAGTAGATGATTAATGACAAACATCAGCCTCCTTAAAAGTTGAAGCACACAGAAACAGACAGATTTTACGCCTTCCCTCAATGGTACCTTGATTTGCACTCTTCTGAATGATCTCCTCACATTTTCTGAGTTTATCCAGTGGTGAAGGTTTCCAGTTTATTCAACATGAACTGCCAAAAATCCTTAAAAACATAACAAAAGCCCCTTCTTTTGAAGTTTTCAATACTTCAATACTAAATCTCTCTGTCGATAAACTTTTTACAGGCCAATGTGAGTTTAGAAAGTATAAGTTATGTAATGAATGTCTTACTCAACAGCCTCATTTTTCTTTTTTAAATGTGTAGACAAGTATATGTCAAAATAAATAGTGAAGAGAAAAACATCAAAACTTCCCAGAGCACAAGGTGCCTTCTAATATCTCATTTCTTGAGTCCAAAACTCAAAGTTGTTCAGTTTAAAATTGATGGCAAATGAAAGCATTAAATGCTCTATAGATTATTGTTCTGTTAATTTCTTTTTCATTTTAAAAAAATAGTTGAAGCTCAACTTCCCTCTGTTAGCCGACAGCTTGTTACCATTGCAAACGTGCATTACAACTTCCCTCTACAGCACAACACTTACTGAGGGTGATGATGGCTGAAGAAACCCGCCTGAGGACACCAGGGGAAATCTCTGGGGTCAACATAGTGAGAAACTCTCCCTTAAGTATCCAACCAACGTACCAGTGATGTTTCCAAATCCTTTTTGTTATCAGTACTGTAAGGACCGGAAATAATCAAGACGTCAACGAGAAACTTTTCCTCACACAGACACACTTTTCCCCTGCAGGACCAGGCCCATCATGCTGCCATGTGAGCGCAGTGGGCCACGACATCAAGGCTCCTTATGGGATATTTTAGCCAAGAGTCACAAGGATGGGATGGGATGACACTCAGTTAAATACAAAACTTATAAGTGGCTCGTAACCAGAGCTGCTTAGAAGCTATTAAATAAACTCTTAGAGTATGCGTGACGTCAACTTCTAATACAGCTCAGGTGTGATCATGTATAAAGCTCATAAAAAAAATTTAAAACTGCTGAGTTGACTACAACTATAATAACGCTTCTTCCATGCTTTAGACAGTTTTATGTTTTACTTTAAAATGCTATGGGTGGTAATGAAACAGTGAAGCTGTAAATGGGGAAAACACGAGATGCAATCCAACGGCTTTGACGCCCTTCTCTCTCTCCACTCATTTCCTTTTTGTCTCCATCAGCTGTTGACTGGAGGTGAACATGTGAAAACAAACCTTTAAATGAGGATAAAATAACAACTTTCCACTTAGCAACCAGCCACAATATCTGTCTGAATTCTAGAGCACATCTGCAATTCGTGTCATGAACCAGCAGAGGGCAGTACAGCTTTGTTCAGTCCTATGAAACTTTGGCTTTGAACATTGCAGCTACATGTGTACATATAATCAACAGTTTAGATTATTGTGTGACACTTGAATGTGGTATTGTCAATCATCCTCCTTATGCTACTGTTGTCTATTACATTTTTTTTTCATTGTCTTTAAAAAGTTGAGTTTTATGAAGAACTGTTCAGTTTCTACATAGTCGAACTATGTAGAAACATTGTTTTGTTATTAAAAATAGATTTGTATTGCTCACAGATTAGAGGTCGTAATTTGATGTGAAATCCATCTGACATTCCAAACACAAACATCACAGAGTCTCCCCCCCACCATTTCTCCATGAAGATAAAACATGACTCACTGAAACATTCAGAGAATGTCTTAGAACAACTTCATGGCCCGACAGAGAGTCCAACACAAACCAGGGTATTAGCCACTCGTGGAAAATATTGATCATGGAGTGAATTTTTTACGAATGGATTAAAGAATGGTTGGAGGTGGGAATTCAAATTATGTAAGATGAATTTATTCTATATACGTCATGAATCCTTACCTCCGCCGTCAGGTGAGCTGAGGACATTGAGGGCGAACAGCATGGCATTGGAGAAGGTGGTGGCCTCCTCCTTACTGGCAAAGTTCAGCCCATAGACCTGGCGAGCATCACGCCACTGATGGAAGGTCGGAGTGGCCTGATTGTATTTCAGGCCCTTCACTATGGAGTAGTTGATCACCACCTTTAAGGCAAGAGAGCATGAGATGCTGTGAAGTCAAAGACGACAAGTTGCTGCAGACTTAACAACAATTTCTCTCAATGTTCATCATCAGCTGGTGTCGAAGGACGAGAAGGAGATTCTTGTTTTTCTTTCTCCCTCACAATTTAACAGATGATTGGAGATTTGACTACAGTGTCCATCTGCCTCACTGATGGTTTTATAACCCCAACAGAACCAGTGTGGTGATGGATGAGGATAAATAAGAACAAACTCTCGCTACAATAATTCTACGATTTTCTTTAAATAAATGCAAGATCTTTTTCAGTTGTCTCAGAGAAGGGTTGACTCTCTTTACTGAGGAATCATAATTAAATCATATTAAACTAAAATTCCTCCATTAAATAAGAGAAACAAACAAACATCTGCACTAAACACAAAAAAGGGCCTCACATCATGCTGTATGTCGAATCAGGGCACGGCTGTTCATTTTATTCAACTGTAAAAACTCTTGTCGTGCCACAGCAAGAAGGTTCTTGGTTCAAATCCCTGTTAGGCCGAGCCCCCAATGTCCAAAGACATGATAATTGGGGTTAGGTTAACTAGAGACTAAAGTTGTTTGTCCAAGAAGCCCGGATTTTTTCTTCTCTTGTGATTTAATGATATCTAAATGTCTTTTGTGATGAAAGATTACAAAAATTTATCTGAGGAAGGAGTGTTGAGATTATATGAGAATGACAACTAAACAATAACCAGAGTTTGTTATATTGATCCTTTTGATTGAGTCTCTCACCTGCTGGTCCTGCAGTTTGACGCCCACCACTCGGAAGGTGTTGTTGGCAGTGTTGTGGTAGATGTTGATGCGACTGAAGCCCTGCTGCCCGGGCTTAATGGGCACCCACTTCTTACTGGCATCATCGTAGACCATGACCGAGGCCCGCGCCTGGCAGATACTCTGTTCACTGGAGACAGAAAGAGGGACAAAGAAAAACGGTGTTAACATTATTCTGCTGGATGTGGCGGTATCGAGAGCCAGTTGATCTTATATACCGGTTCTTTAATCCGGCATAAATGGGAATTGAGTGTTTTGTAACAAAGGTTTTCACAAGAATATAGATAATTATATCATCATTCAACAACAACATTTCAAGTGTCCTTGCCGAGAAGATGTTGAAGGTATTCATTCTATTTTTATACCGGGTGCTGGACAATAGATTTAGTGAAGGAAAAAATCATTCAAAGCTCCTACAACTTCATTAAGACTGAAAAAAGAAATAATGAAAGAAGTCCTTCACGAGAAGCTAAGTCAAGAGATAAAAGCGAACGGAAGAGAAAATAACTGGAAAGGGGGTGTGATTGGGCGGCTCCTTTAATAGTTGAGCATATTGGATTATAGAGATGCCTCACTGCACTCTCTTACCCCTAAAATGTGATCAATGGATTTGTATTAATAAAACAGAGTTAGGGTGTAATTATCTGGTGAGCTGAGGGAAGCCACACCTTTCTTCAGATAGCACTACAAGTGACCACTGCAACATAAACACACGCATACTGCCGGAATGTAGCAGCCTGTGCATACTGACGAGAGCGCGTGTTGCCATTTTTAAAAGCTATAAACAGGACGTCAACCTAAAGCTCCACCCTGGTAAATCCCCCTTTACTGTGGTGCGGTGGCATCTTTATACAGCACAAGAAGAAGCGTGTACAGGAGGGTGTGCATGACGTGTCGGGTAATGATAAAGTGTGTAAAAAAGCCAAAAAGTGTTTGATCAGCAAACCAGCTGCAGACGCATTGGGTAAAAAAGTCACATAAGCAATAAAAAGGATGCATTTGGCAACGGACTCATGTCATGTGGCTTTATCACATCACAAATCACATCACAAAATGACCACCGACAGGATAACACAGATCGAGCCATATGTGCCGTGTGTGAGACTACAGCTATGACTGCTGCACCACGTGTGCCTGGAGGTGTTAAAGCCGAGAGGCGACATGGACACGCAGAGGTGAAGTTAAACTACAGAACCTGTGAAGTGTCTAAATGCTTCTCTGGTTTTCACCCCCGACACCTCTGGGAGCCACTCTCAGACGCACGTTAGCAGGCTGCTGCCTTGAAGGCCAAGGAAAGCAAAGCTAGATGCTTTGTGAATGTGCTTAGTGACTCTCAATACACTATAGTGCTTCAATATCTGCAGGCCGACTGTAAAGCTGCTTTTCAGACATAACCTGTATATGAAGAATGCAGCAAGACGTGGTTCAGGTCCGACACGTTCACAACAACAGAGGAATTTCCAGAGCTTTCAGCAGAGGGGGGGTGCCCGAGAAGAGTATGAAGGAGGCGGGATATGACGTATAAATTCTGCTGCAGATTTCTCATGTTCTTGTTTGCAGCACATCGTCCCTTATCCACTTTTGTTTTCTGTCCAAGTAGACATCTTCATCTGCGTCTGCTTCTTCGTGTCTGACAGCTCATGACATTTTCCTGCTGTACTCTCACGTCATTAAATGGTTAGATTAAAAGGTTCAGATGGACAGAAATTAATCAATGACTCCATTAATTGTTGCAGCTTTAGCTCAAGTTTATACTTCCTGTTACAGTTCAGGATTTGAGTAAGTTATTGAGTGCAGAAAATTGTTCCTTCGAGTCATATTTGAAATCCACGATAACAAACATACTTTACAAAACAATGATATTTTGCAATGATGAGTTTTAGATTCGTCAGAACCCCTAAAAGACGTCACCCAGAGGAAACCTTTTATAATACAGAACACACGCTGTGCTTACAGAGTATGAATGAATGAATTGTTCCATCGTCTTGACTACTGGGCCTGAAATTAATGAAATTATACAGTGAAGTTTTGTACTCGTAGTTATTTGCTATAGGTACATTAAAAACAAAAATGAAATAATAGTAATAGAAATGGCAAAAGCAGATATGTAAATTAATTGACACATGATCTTGTCTCTTGTCTCCAAGGCCCTGAGGACGCCGGTAACATTCAAATGCCAACATGTGACTACCCCCTCCTCCGACAACCTTTCTTCCGATGTGCTGCTCTGCAGGAGGAAGATGACATGACACCTGAGAGACCCCCCACCCACCGGACTGTACCAACCCACGGTTTGGTCTCATCCGGTTTCCTCTCACTTCCCTGCAATCGTCTGCTCTCCGGTTCCCCTGCGGTCGTCTGAGCAGCCTCAAATAACTCAGCAGTGATGAGACAGCAGCTTCACATCCACCCTGCGTCTCATTCTTCTACACTTAATGGATGTTTAATAGAAGAGGTCCTAACAAGGGGCTGCAGACTGGGGCTGATGTGAGCTTCTAAGTGCATTCTGCATGGATTTTTTGAAAATATATTTTATAAGTCAAGTTTTAAAATCTGACATAATAACCAGACATCAACATTGTTTGGTGAAAGGTGAAATCTTTCAGCTGAAAATCATTTCATCCTTAGAATCTCTCGACAGCTGTTGACAGATGTTTAATTCCACATAACAATGTTAGAAAGTCTCAATATAAACTGCACAGTACATCTCGTCGCTTTGAAGCCTTCTTGACAGATGGATTTCAGAAACAACGCCCACCATTACAACCACCCTCCCTCTGTCAAATACCCATCACTCCTCGCTGCACAACTGTTGTTGAGTTAACCAGCAACAACATACATGAAGTTGTCAAAATCACAAATGTATGAAAATGCTTCTGATTTATAATTAAACTGCAGAATCAAAAGGGATTAATTTCCTCCAGCGAGGAGCGAATGTTTTCATCTCGTTTTGATTGTCTATTTGTTAGTGGGATTACAGGAAAAGGAAAGAAAGCATTGGTGCAGGTCCGGATGCAGGATTTGTTTTCACTGTCTTTGCATAACAATTTCATTGATTCATCACAGAATAAATCGTGGATTTTGCTGAAATAAATGAGGCATGTTAATTGGATTGTGTTGGTATGCAACCCTAATGTGGTTCCATACAGGCATGTGAGTCCTTGGTGGAGGTTTGAGTTTTCTGAGTGACCTTCTTGTTGGATTTAGTCCCAGGCTTGGATGGGAAAACCAAGACCAAAGAATAAAGGTTACAGAATAAATTTCCTCCATCCACAGACCAACAGGAAGTTCAAAGTTAAACAGGAAACGCATTTGTCATTAAGACAAACAGATGCGAATGTGACATTCCTCAAATCCATTTAAAAATAGCACAGGATCCAAATCCATCAACACACTACAAACGAAATATAAAACCCTGTTTGACACGGACGCAAAACATTCAAACTTAACCTAACACAACTGTTATCATCTTCTAAATCCAGAAATCTCTCTCTGTCTGTGGTTCACATATCTTGAAAACTGTTCATCTTATCGCCTCCACTCTTGAACCCTTTGAATGTGCAGTGTTGACTTTGGTTAGGTTTTGAAATGTGATATGTCCAATATTAATAAACTTTACATGAACAGGGCCCCAGCAGTGACTTTGTGGATCATTAAAAAATTGTGCTTACAACAACAGCAACTGATTCTCCAGTTCGGGACTCTGTGTGTTAGATTGATCTTCACTGAACTTTGAATAAACAGGCCAGCAGATCTTTGTGTGGCAGCAGGCGCGCAGCTTCAGAGTCCAGCAGCCTTTTCCTAGCAGGCATATTAAGATGGGGCTTTGCAATAGTCTCAATAATATATTTCAAGGTTAAGAAAAACCAATAGCAATATGTATCCTTCTCAGTGGGAAGTTATAGTGAATGTCGTCACTGATGAACCAAGAAGGACGACACATAAGACTGAAAACTTCACTGCCTCTATATTTGAGGTGAAGCTCCTTTGGGATAACGACAGACATAATGTTTCTTACATCTCTGCAAAAGTTAGACGGACACCTCTCTGCACTTCAGATACCCAACAGACCACCAGAGTCTCATTGGGAAAAGAGAGGGGGGCTGTCTGTGTCTCACTGATGGATCCTCTTACAAAAACAGGCCCTATTTCTGGAGCAGTTTGGGTCAGGGGTTTGTAGCCCCTCAAACACGAATGCTGAAGGTTTCACTTCCCATCAAGCGGGCAGAAATAAAGAATGTCTCGTCTGCTGGTTCTTTATATACAGTGTGTTGCTCAATCAACACATGATGACAGATTTCTGTTATCTAGTTCCTTTGCACGAGCACTGAACTTCACAGAGCCCCTCGGCTACTTTCAATACTTCTGACAATGCCTTTTTGTATGAACCAGTTACAGACGGTCGTGAATTCTCTCTACATCACATGACTCAGGGTCAGACAAGGCCCAGTCGGGCACATGAGAGCTGTTTAACATCACAGCTGCATCGACCAACTTAACAAGAAAAAATCCAGCTCAAATGTTTGACTCATGTGTGATGGAGTAGAAGGACGAAGAGAGGCATAGGACACGGAGTGACTGGATCTGTGATGAAGGCAGCACAGGCATAATGTGAAAAAGGTCAGAAATGTGACGATCGCAATCAGTGACATTAAAATAACACGATGAATCAAACTGATTTTGAGATCAGGAAGAAACGAAAGTCAGACTCCAGCAACAGTGAAGACGATTTTACGATATATCAGAGAAATCAAACGAAAGAAAAAATGTGTAGGGTATTTTCTTAGGGAATAATTCATACACAAAAAAATGACTTCAATACTTAGAAGACTTATGTATGACTATGTTAGGGCAATAAGGTAAATGGCCTGCATTCACAGTATGTAGTGCTTTCCTAGAAGTAACAACCCCTCACAATACTTTACAGTGCAGTTAACACTCTTCTATATGTATTTAAGGCTTTGTCTCTCAGTCATGCAACTCATTCACACGCTGTCGCCACAGTCGTCAGGAACAATCTGGGATCCAGTGTCTGGCCCAGAGACACTTCTACATTCAGACGGGTCGAGCTGGGATTTTGGTGCAGCTGACTGAATTTGAAGGGACTGTTGGGCCTTGGTTGAGGTTTATGCTCTATTCACTACCATTGTAGTGATTGTGTAAAGTTGATATGGCCAGTTGGTGAAGGCTGGTGCAGTATTCCTTTCCTTCCATCTTTGCTTATATGTAACCCTCTTTAAAATGAAAGTAGTCCTATGATCCACTGTCTATATAAATAAATAGGTTATAGCAACTCTAAGTAGTTTAATAAAAGGTCCTGAATGCTCCTGTATGACCTAGAGCTGACTGATCATTTGAGCAGTTTCCCACTTTAGGTCGTTCAAGTCATCTGAGAGTTTCAGCCTCCTTGTATTCCCTCTTATACATTCTATATACTATCTTTAATAATGCATTAGCAGTTCCCCACTGCCAGCTCATGAATAAGAAACGAAATACTGTACGCTTCGCACACCACATCGACACACTAATAAGATGAACACAAATATTTTTTAAAGCCTGTCTTTTTTGCCATTGGCTGACAATATATATGTGCTGGCAAAGAATCTGAGTTTAGAGTACAAGTCTGCTTATTTCCTGGAAAAAGGATCAACTTGACTTGATCTGGCCGCCAGCCCCCGTCTGAGCATTTCACCTTGTTTTTGCTGGACTAAGCAGATTTCTCGGCGGAGTCTCAGTAATATTAACCTCAAAACGGCAGCATGAGAAGGGTGAGGAGGAAAAAAAGGACAGAAAAGGGAGCGAGAAAGAGATGAAAATCAAGAGCAGAGAGGATATGAAGGCTCCTGCCACACATCGGCGAGTGGTGAAAAGGAGGCCACATTCCCAGGCCTTTGAATTAAGCCAAGCACTTCGCTGCACACATGGTTGGACATATGTGGCCCCCTCTCTCCCCCCCTACACATAAATCCCATACATGCACAATTTGAGAGCATCATGGCTGTGTTTTGTTCCTTCTAGGCCCGTCCATTAGCAGAAAGAAGAAACGATGCCTGAACCTGATCCACTGCACAATATACCATGTTGTACACATGAGTGTGTATTAGGAGCATCATACCATGTTTCTGTGAGAGGGTGGGAAAGTGTTTCCTTGATATACTGTGGGAGGCGGTCGGGGTTGTGGGGAGTACGAGGCGCTCTCTCTGGGCAGCACCTGAGGGCAGAGCTTCTAATATCATGGCCATTAGCTTTTTGTTGCAGGGGTTGTTTTATAGTGTTGTCGGTTCAGAGAGGAGGGCGCCCTCACGAAAGCAGTTTAGATTTGTTGGGTCGTTATTTCTGTGATGAAAACCAAACGTTAAAAACCCTACTAAAAGGCTTAAAAGGACAAATGCAATTAATTTACGAAACACATATCGACTACCATGTAATGTGAGTCTAATAATGAAAAAAGACAATCTGATAAACGCAGATAATCTGAGTAGTTACCCCTGATCATGTGTTGCATATTATGGGGGCAGCAGTTGATCGGCTCAGCTGGTGACAACTTAATTTATCTAATTAATCTGTTTATTTCATGCTAATTAACCAGCTAGTTTCCTTTTGCAGCAGGAAAGATAATTACACATCTTCATACATCCCTGTTTGTTTGGTAACTTAAGCCGTTAGGTCCGGGCAATTGGGTCCGGACTTCACAAACGCGGCGGGATCTCTGCACGGACGCGTTCACAACAGTAACAAATCCATCGCATTGTTTAGGCAAGAAGTGGAGCAGCCGGCAGAGGCAGGATGTGTCGTATTAATTCTACTGCGGAGATCACGTGATGTTTTTTAACGCTCATATCACCACAAACTCTCATCACATCTTCATCTGTGTCTCACTCAGTGAATCCAGCAGTTTCAAATTCTCCTGAATTTCGACATATACTGTATACTCGGGGGGCCAGGTGTGGCAGCTCCCACTCAGTCATTTGCATTCACACATGCACATCCTGTGGAGAAAATATGGAGGTTGCAGAGTTCAGGGCATGTCTGAAATCAGCTTTACAGTCAGAGTCAAGGAGGGATTTGAAATCAACTGAGGAGGTTTGAGGGCGTTTTCACACCTGACAATTGGTCCACTCCTTGGTCACAAGTAATGTCATCTTCAGGTAGACGGTGTTTATCTCAAAAGAGGAATATTCTGAAGAATTTCCTGATTGGTGAGAGAAACCAAACTATGTCAACTTCATAGAGTTAAGTCAGTAAAATAAACATGTTCTAAATGATCCATCCTGTTTGTGTTTATGCTGGACAGAAGCAGAGATGTGACAAACAAACCACCAGACGACTGTGAAATATAAAACCCAGCTCCTAATTCAAATGCACACTGTATTGTGAGGAGCTGCGACTCTTTCCTCAAACAGGAAAGGAAATACATACTTATACACCCACACACAGAACATTATGGTACCCATGCTATGCATACACCCAAAATAACTCACTGGTATTTTTAGTGAGGGGAAAGCTAAGAACAACAGAGGCAAGCACACACACAGATTGGTTACTGTGTATGGATTCAGTTAGTTGTCTGTTATTATTATGGTGACATTGAGGATTATAGACTCCGGGGTTCAGCAGGGCTTTTGGGGCGCCGCATGTATAGCATGGGTGGGGGTGTATACATTAACATTATGGATGCGTCAGTGTGTGTGTGTGTGTTTTGGGTGTGTGTGGGGGTCCGTCTGACAGAGGGTAGATGTCTTTCTGACTGACTGGATTACAGACAGAGCCTGGCAGGCGGCTCATTACCTCACTGCAGTCTTAAATCTAAATTATCCAGGACTTAACTCTCGTACAAGACCTCTAATCTGCTCCACGGGGAAAGTACTATTCACAGGCACATGGAGGGAGGGAGGCCTGCGGGAACTAAAAAAAGCACACAGCAACTTTACCACTGAGAAACTGTGTGAAGCCTGGTCATTTGTAAGTGAGCAAACAAAGCGTGTTTAGCTTCTCTCAAAGAAACAGCGAGATATGCGACGGATGCCAGATTCCAAGGATTGTTGCAGCTTGTGTTGCAACGATGCTGCCAAGAAGGAACGTGGTCATTAAATCTAAAGAACAGTCAGACACAGCCATATATAGCTATTATCTTTGATATCCCTTTACTATCTAGATATCATATTAAAATCTTCTCAATCATGTTGGATGGTAATGTTGGTTAGTCTCTCCAAAACTTTGATCCAGGCTCCACTAACATGGAGGAGGCAAGGTCTCTGATCTATCCTCCAGCTATCCACCAGGGGGTGAACAATATGTTTTGGCTTGGGGAGCTGTCATGTCGTCCATTTTTGTTTATGGTCAAGAAGAACCACAGAGTACTTCCTACACATGTTAACATTTCCTTGTAAAAACTGATGGGGTCATTGACCTTTTCTCTTGCGCCACCATCTGTTAAACATTAAAATTAGCTCAAGCAGTACTTTCTGATGGCAGACGAGGTAAACATACGTGCTGAACCCTTACAGGCTAGCACTGTTTTTGGGAGCATGTTGCCAGATTAGCATTTAGCTAAAAACACTGCTGTTCCAGGGCCTTATGAAGCTACGAGTATGTTGAACTGAGAAAACAAAACCACCACCAGAACTACACAAGTCCCAAAGAAGAAACCTGAGTGAAAAACTCAGCCTTCCTGTGGGCACTGTGATGGATTATTTTGCTTTGACAAATGCAATTAGAACCGTAGTTTACACTTGATATCTAATGGCTTGTATAAAAAAAATACTGTTAAGCCTTTATTGGCCAAGCTTGGACATTTTCTAAAGTTAAAAATACATTTTGGGGAAATACACTTTCTTGAAGATGGAAAGATTGATACCATTCTTTTTGTGTCGATAAATACTGTATCTAGGAGAACTCCAAGAATTCACCGCTCTTCGTCACTTTTCTCCATGTCTCCATGTCTTTAAAGTCAGCTAAACTAAGCTAACTGGATTGTAGCTTACCGTAAAAACATTGGGCTCCATCCTAGAAAGCAGTTAGACACATTTCCCAAAATTCAAAAATTATTTCTTTAAATTTAGCTGTTTTCTAATATGAAAAAATATCCCATCAATTAAGCGAGGCCCTGCATCCCCCTTGTATCAAAGTTAATGTCTCAGTGAGTATAGCTTACGTCTTAGCCACGCTCTCTGTGGTCGCTATGTAACTGTGTGAAGCCACTTAGCAGCAGATGCCAATAGTTAGCATACATTTAAGAAACATCTGTAACTGGGTAAACTACAGAAAATATCCTGGGTCCCACCATAATTATTATTATATTCTAAGGCAGATTCGTGGATTGATTGAAGCACGTTGGTTGTGCACCTAAGGCAAAAGCCTGACTCCACCTCACATCTGCTTTCTGCCGCAATTACTCAAATGTCTACACCAGTTCACTGCTTTCACTGAACACAGTGTTTGTCATTCTGGATTCATTTTAGCCGTAACAACCAACGCATTATCTTCGAAGATAAAGCCATTGGATCTTTATTAAAAAGGGTCATTTTAATCTACTTTTATGTCTTTTATGACTGTGGGTAGAGCGTGAGTAATTGCTTGTGCCATCAAAGTAATAAAAGGCTGATTTGGTAATTTAGGATCAACACTATTTATTTTTCGCCATCTGTCTGACAGAAGTCATGTTTGTCCATGTGTACATACTCATTAAAGGGATAGTAAAATGTAAATTCACTCATTATCAACTCACCATGATGCCGATGGAGGGGTGGGAGAAATGTTTGAGTCCACATAACACTTTAGGAGTAACTCTGTTTACCCTAAAGTGTACTATCCCTTTAAGATTAAAAACCACAGACACATAAAGGCTGGCATTGGTATAAACAACACAGCTACAACTAATAAAAATGACAATGGTTGTGTTAGATATACTTTGTGTGAATAATTAATCATTGACGATGATTAGTACTATTGGCGGCCCCATTACGATTAAGAGAGATTAAGATTAAGATGCATTTATTAGTCCCAAACAAATGCACAGACATGCAAAGGCACACTCATGCAGGTAGGGAAATTTTACTTCTGCTTTTGACCCATCTGGTGCAGGACACACAGAGCAGTGAGCGACCATGATACTAGGTGAGCAGATGTTGGGGGAGTAAGGTGCCTTGCTCAGGGGCACTAGACAGGGTAGGGAGACTCTTGGATTTTTGGACAGATAAATCCAGGTTCGTCTTTTGTTGTCTCTCCGTGGAGTCGAACCAGAGACGAACTAGAGACCTCTGCCCATAGTCCAAGATTCTGCCACTAGACCACCGCCTCAAATCAAATTGTGCTAAGGCCCCATATAGGCTAGCATTTTTTGGGGGGGGATTTAAAGTTACAATACAAAAAAAGCTAAAACCAAACCTCTTACTGCATGTTAAATACAAAAGGACTATTAGACACTGCAGTGGCACACAGCTCAGTTCAGATTCTCATAATCTACATACACTGTGTCAAGCCTCAGAGTCCCTGACCCATCAAGTTGTGCAGATTGTGATCACAGTGTGTTTATGTAACCCCCACCCTAGAGATGCACAAAGTACAGTAATGCAGAGTGGGCGGCAATTAAGCCCCAAATGGGTGGTGGTGGTGGAGTTATACTGTCGTACTGCGGTCTTAATGGTATTAATGCAAACCACATTAATGTGCTTATGTTCTTAGCTGAACGACCCGGTTGTTGTTGTGTGCAAAAAGCTCAATCTCAAGCCGTGATGCATCGGTTTGCAGCGCTGCTACTTTTAGTTCACACAAAGAACAGTGGGAATGAATGAATGACCTATATTCTGAATTCTCCTGACTGTGTAATGTGCATGGATTACAATTCACTGCAGTGCATGTGAATATATGTATGAATGATGTGGGAAGGCCTCTAAGCTCTATACTGGCACCAAACAAACTCACATCAATGAGAAACTAGTCCATTTCATTCTACAAGCCAACATTAAGTATGAGGGTCAGCCACGTATGTATAAACATATTAGACTAAATCTATATAAATCTTTATACGATATTACATTGCAATCGTGCTGTATTACAAAATAAAAAATATATGTTTAAGACAACATTTTTGAGATATTCTTATACCTTTAGAAAGATCTATAGAAAATTTATGCTATGATTAAATTAAGTGTAATTTTTTTATTCATCTCAGCTATCAGCAAAGAATGCAAAAAATATATCATAATTATTGCACTATAACTTACTTAAATATCAATTTAATGAGTATTAAATATATAAATGAGAATGTATAACACATAATTGATCTCTTCTATGCTCATAAGGAGTTTAGAAGCAAAACTAAGGAGCAAATGTCAGTCTCTGAACGTAAAATCAATAATAATAATAATAATACAATTATTGATATCGACTGTCATCAACATTATTATCTTGATTTTAATTTTGGCCACATCGACCTGCTACTATCTCACTGTAATTGCTTGGCAGGTCCTTGTGAACAACATATTAAATGATACAGACCAGGTTTAAGCAGCTGCTGTACACTATACATCAAACCTCATTGTCCATTATTTTGAAATCAACCTCTTCCTGCTCTTCTTCCTCTCCCTCGTAACAACTGATTGATCCTACAATTCTCACATGGGACAGCGAGAAAACCGGCCTCCCTTCTCTCCCTCTCTTCTCTCCATCCTCCTCCCCTCTCCCAGCAGAAGACAGAGAGAGAGAGAGAGAGAGAGAGAGAGAGAGAGAGAGAGAGAGAGAGAGAGAGAGAGAGAGAGAGAGAGAGAGAGAGAGAAAAAAAAGGGCACTGGTCCAAAAGGTTGCATTTTTAGCCAGAAGCCATAATACTGCTGTGAATTATCTATGTTTGAAGCCCTTACAGAGCCCTGCTATTCAGAGAGGCTCTATGTGAGGCTGCTGAGTGTTTAGAATAAAGAAGATTTTCTCTGTAGTGTTCACAAACTGAGCTGCATCTGACTGTAAGGCTGGTTCTAAATGAAAAGATGCGACCAGGCGGGAGGAGAGAACACAAACAAGGGGATCATCAAAACAGATCATATTCCAAACTTCCTCAAACCACTTTTATCCACAAGAAACAGGTTTGTTAAATATTTGTATGGAAAATCCTGCACCAAATCTCTATTTTCTGTGTCCAAACAACAGTATGTTGAGACCAGATTAAGATTACAGATTAGTATTTTAGCTCTGATTAAAAATAACAGCAGGCATAGATTTGTCCGTCTGTGCTGTTTTTACAACCCTTTCTTTGCACACATCCAATATAGACACATGTAAAATATGAATTCCAACAATCTCTGTTTCATTCAGCCAAACATATTTGCATTTCAATTTACTTGCCAACGCTCAGCATCTACTTGATTAAAGAAAAAAATGATCACAAGCACACACACACACAGACACACAGACATACAAAGTGTCGGTACAGACCTGGCAGCAATGTGGCTGTAAAACAGTCCTGAGTCACTGACACTCTGGGGGAGGCAGTAACGCAGCACTTGGAGCCGATGTACATCCATTTTGGCAAACGACAAAAAAACAAAAACAGCAGCAGCAACAATCTATGACACTAACTCCCTTGTGTGCTTCTCCATTACCTTAAAACAATAAGTCATAACAAGGCATTTAATCCTCCTACAGAGTGACGGCCACACGAAAAAAAAACAAACAAGAAAACGTCCACTTAAAGTTGAAACAAGAACAAAGGGCAGATCTGAATTCTTGTGCTGCTGCTGCTTCCACTGTGATGATCCACAAAGAGATGAGTGACGGACAGACTGGCAGAGATGAAGTCATTGACCAGCCTGTTGTCTGGCCGCATTACAGATGAGTGTGTGTATGTGTGTGTGTGTGTGTGTATGCCAATGAACCTCTGTGCTATTGTCATACTGTTCACCCAGGGGAGATTACCTCATATCCGTCTCAACCAGCTTCACCCCCCTCAACACTACAGTTTACTGAGTGCATGTGTGTGTGTGTGTGTGTCCGAGTGTGGTGGGGGGTGATGGGCTTACTGTCGCTGTTACCCCCCTCCTCTTCCTCTTGACTCCATTTGTCTGTTGCCATAGCCCCCCAGTATTAAGCGGTGGCTGAATTAACTACCAGTGGTCCATAATTGGGTCAGTGCCTATCGATTGGGACGCTATCCACCTCAGGACAGATGTAGCGTGTGAATGTACAGCAACATGTAAAACACTGATTAAGTGGGAGAGGGGTGCGTGCTAAATGTCTATTAAAACCCACTGAGCGATTGAACAAGTCCAACACTCGATCAGAGTGTGACACACAGAGAGGAGGGAGGGGTGTTCTGGCATCGGTCTGATCTTTGGCCGGGGGGAGTATGTGTTCCAGATGTATTTACACTACAGCTAAACCGATAAATCTCCTGATATGAGCTGACAGTAAATATATTGGTATTGGCGAATAATGGCGGCTGATGAGTAATAAGAAATTAAAGTACAGAATGCCTCAATGTGTTTGAGGTAGTTCAGAAACAGTGTGTCCATGGTGACAAGTTAATTTTCCCAACTGTAAAATGCACTTTAGTTTATCGCTATTCTTTAATACAAAACAAAAGTGACTGTGTGATTGTGAGTGTGAATGGCTGTTTGTCTCTGTATTTCAGCCCTGCGATACACTAGCGACCTGTCCAGGGTATGACCCGCCTCTCGCCCAATGTGAGCTGGGATTGGCTCCAGCTCAATATTAATAATTGTCTAAAATCCATTATCATTCCGGTTATAATCAAGTCAACCAAGACCAGTTCATGCCCAACCATCACCTTCATCTAACCACAACTCATATCTCCTGACAAAGTCTGTGTTCATGCTGGAACAAGTACACGCACACACACACGCACACGCACACACACACACACACACACACACACACACACACACACACACACACACACACACACACACTAACAGTGCTCGTGTGTGAGTATGACAGCATGTTACTCTTTGAACTTTGACCTCTCTGGTTCGCTGGCCTACGCTCTAATAGCTGACCTCATATGCCGCACTGACAGCAGCAAGCAACACAAATGACACACGATCACACCGCAGGGGGGAAGAGACCGGGCACTAGGCATCAACAAATGCCACTTGTGATTGGTTAAACGAGGGTCACTCTCTGCAGGGATTGGTTGAACCGGAGCACTTGTTTTTCGGGGGAGGGTTCTCTCAGTTGCCGCCTGTGCCAGGCTGATTTTCGATTGGCCCGTCTGTGGCTGGACCTTTGTGTGGCAGGCCCGGGCAAATGCAAACTAGCTTGATCTGGGACAGATTAGGCTCTGCCGTGCCCTGAGGAGGGGACGCCGCCTGCTCTCTAACATTTATAAAATTAATAACAAGCAACAGTAAACTGCTGCAGGGCAAGTGATCACATCCAGCATCCAACATGTGATGGTGAAATGCTTCCATCATGTCCCCAGGCAGCGATGAATGCTTGTAAAACAGACGGCTAAAACATGAATAACTGATATTCATTCAGTTATTTAACACTTCTATTGTATATCAATTTTGATCAAGGGTGAAAATACAATGACTATAACAAATTGGACAGACATGAGTAATACAAACTAAATGAAACAATAAACCAAAGAAAATAACATTTCAAAGGATCTGAACTATGTCCAGACATAAATACCACTAAATTAAAAAAATAAAATGTACGCAACCGCAAGAGCAAGTTTGTATCAGTGATTTACAGAGCAAAAAACAAAAAAATTCATAACTTGCTTTCAGACAAGCCCTGTGGTCTGGACATTTCCCTGAAAGTTTCTAGAGGGGTTGTTTGTGAGATTGAGAACGCAAATATCCGAGTGAGCACATGTGACACTAGAGCAGGAAAATGTGCGGAAATTGGATGTGGATGTGCCGACAACAAAGACATTGTGATTTCCACAGCCTTATTTCTACATCATGTCCTGGCTCCTGTATGCTCTACTCAGGAACCCCCACTGGACATTTTACTGCTGTGGTGAACGCATCTGACCCCGACAATCTCCTGCTGCGTTCTCTAGATGTGAGCGGCGAACCCCAGATATAGTCCAGACCTAATTTTCTGGAGTTCATGTCTGAAGACAGCTTATATCAACCTGCTATACCTGCTGTTAGATGATAATCTGTTTATTAAGCCTTGTCTCATCTTCCTCTGTTTTTACTTTTGAGTCCTTTATATAAACCGAACATGTTCATCACTATCACCCACAGCAGTAAAATAGGTTCAAACCAAAAGCATCTAAAGCAAGGGAAGTGTAGTCTGGTTTCATATTGCAGAACTACTTTGACACTGATGAACACTATCATTAGATTAATAACATGTATCTATGAGGAGAAGTTGATAAGGAGTCAACATTTTAATATCAGGAGATCATTCAGTAACATCTCTACAACAAGCAGCAATGAATCCTCCCAGATCAGAACACTGACCCCCATAAGGGCATCACTTATTCATCACGTACATCATAGGACGCCAGTCGGCCCTCAGGCTAATTGTCACATACAGTACAATAATGTTGGCGACTCCCCCACCCGTTCGCCGTCGCCCCTCCCCCACCTCTCCTCCTCCTCCTCCTCACTCCACCTTCCTCAGCGCTCTGCTCTGCGGTCCCTCTCCTGTCACTAATCCTGATCCTTAAAGGGGAACGCCGTTTCTACTTGGAGTAGACACGTCAGAGGATATATATCACTCTCACACACACACACACACCGGGAGAAGGAAGATGACACAATGAACATTACCCTGTCCTCGTTTCATGCAATTCTGTGATCTCAGAGTCATCGTGGAGCTACACAAACCTGTAGACTGAATGTGAGCAGCGTCTCATGAATAATGAACATACTGTGAGAGAGGTTTTCCCTCTCACGTGCTGTACTTTACAGTAGATTACTCCAGTATGCACGGTCAAGGGTAAAACCTCTGACTTTATCTCTCCGGTGCCACATCTGTATCTGAGCTCAAACAAATCGCCACATCCCACAGTAATCTGCTGGGGCCATAGTACACAGAGACCCACTCTCTATCCTTCCATCATCTGGCTTTTGATAGTCCCACTCATTCAGCCTTTCGGAGATTAGCGCACTCTATCCCTTTCTTCCTGTCTTTCTTTCTCACGCACACACGCACACACAACAGCAACGGTGTCAGATGGGATCCGTCTTGGGAACGAGCCTGAGCAGCTGAGAGGACGCACTGACAGTCGGCGAGGAACTCATTCCCTCTTCACAGGAAAATAAGAAGTGAGCCAGTGACAGACTGCTGAAGGGTAACCAATCAGACTAACAGCTGGCTGCAGAGAAAACACAGACAGAGGGGTGGAAACGAGGAGACGGACAAGAGAAAGTCAGCAACTCCTCGAGGAGACTTTTCCTTTTCCCTTTTCCCCCCTCGTTCTCTCTCTCTCTCTTTCCACCTCGAGCATGATTCAGCAGCATGTAAAGCTGGAACAATATGGCTGAGGGATACAAGGGAGAGAGTAATGCTGCTTTTCCAGCGGCTAAACAGTCCTGAAAAAGCCGTTTGGGAAACCACACAGATTCTGTGGTCGGAAAGCCGAGCCAGGCTTTAAACAGAAACACAAGACAGAGAGAGACGGAGAGAGAGGGAGCAACATCATTACCACAGCTCTACTCAAACAACTCCGAAGCTCAGATACACAGAGAGAGCCAGAGGACGATGTGATGATGAATTGGAGCCTTACCCAAAATCGTCCAGGGAATACATGTCGCTGAAGAAGAAGAAGACAGCGAAGTCCTCAAGCGAAGGATGAACGGAGGTATAAAGGGGAGAGATTATGGAGGAGAGGGGGAAGTGTCAGCCTGAGAGGAGAGAGAGCGGTGCACATGCTGAAACAGACTCAAACCTCTTTCTTTTCTCCCCCCTCGTTCTTCACATCCTGTTTCAATGTTTAAAAGATCCACTACGCCAGCAGAGCAGACATATACAGCGCGTCTGAGAGGAAGAGGAGGGAAAGGAGTGAGGGAGAGGGGATGAGTAGTGTTGCAAGAGAGTGAGGGAATGCAAGAGAGAGAGAGAGGGGGAGAGAGAGATAGGGAGAACATGTGACTGCAGCCGACCAGTCACCTCGCTCTGCCTCAACGATTCCAGCGCCGTCTTTCAACCTCCAAGGAATCATTTCCACTGGATGGAAATTACATGGTAGCCTATGTGGAAACAGGATCGCTGCTACACCCGCCTTTCTACAGCGTGTAAAATCCTGAAACACCAGGGTGAAGCTTTAAATACATTCTACAGTAAATTAATGGAATAAAAAAAGCCATAACCCTGAATCACCAATTAACTAAAGAGTGGAAAAACACGGAAATTGCCTCAGTTCATTCATTCAGAAAAACTCCAGTAAAAAAAAAACATATCCCAGCAACAAAGGTTTTGCTTCATCTCGTGCAACATTTGCCTTTTCCACGAGGTTTTATCAGAATTTGTCCACCGGTGGTCCATCTGGCCCGAAGCAAACTAACTTAAACTATTAAGCTTCTTTGCCGCAGCGAGCCGAGGTGTGGGAAACAAACAAAGAGCAATCTAGTGCACAGAAAGATTAGTATGCTTTGTGGGTTTTGAAAATAGTGCATGCAACCGACCCTGGGTTTCCAAACAGGGCCTCGAAGGTCAGAGAAATAAAAGATTATCTTCTCCTTTAAAACAGTGCATTTTTGTATTTGATGTGAAATGGTGGCTTGTAAAGCTGCAGAAGACAATGTATGTATCTGAGAACTAAATTTCAAAAGGGTTAGGGTTATACTGTTAAAGTGAGATTAAAGTGTAGGATGCTGCATAAAAGCATGCAGAGTGAAAGCTGAGAGGAATAAAAAGAATGCCTCTCTGAGTGCATATATGTGGCAGGGTCATCTGATCTGATTCGGCCTGTTTGACCTCCGCAAAGCCAAAGGACGCACGATGTAGATTAATCGTCACATCTCAAATGACATAAAGCCTGTGTGTGATGCTTGTGATCTGCCAGAAAATGACCAGATTACAGTAAGAATGTGTGTGTGTGCATAAAAGGGTTTGTGTTTGTGTTATTTTCAGAAGCGTTAAAACGATTGGATAGTTGACTTTAAAAAATGCTGGAGTTTAAAGTCTAAAGGACCTTAGACGAAGCTGCTGCTTGGTATTTGCATTAATTGAAGATATTATTCCAGACAGCAAACAAAATCAGGGACTGCAACTTCAAGCATATTGTTATTATTCTGCCGAGGAGATTTTAAGAATAACCTTCTCAGCTGCCATAGCTGCAACGCTTCGATATCAGATCAGAGAGTTCAATGCACACCAGTTTAAATGAACCATTTGCTAGTCCAAAGAATTACTAGATTTGTCACTAGGTACTAAAGGGATCTGAAAAGTCAATTCCAGTGACATTCAGCCCAACAATGGTGTCACAAGCTCAACTCTGTAACTCTCACTAAAGCACAATGAGGGTAAAGAACATTGAACTCAGACCATGTCCATTCAGGGCTTAATCAATGTTTCCCAACAAGCCGCCTCACAGTAGCTGTAGTTTAAAAAATATGTCCAAAATTCCACAATGCTTGGTTCCAAGGGGGGGTGGGGGGGCTTAGGTCAAACAGGCCGCTGGGTCTGCAAAACACTGAAGGAAACACTGTCAGTGGTGTCGTTAGTCGTAAACTTCTCTGAAACAGGCTGAAGTGTTATATTATCGCAGTCAATGGAGCCCTGGAGGATTTGTGTGCTGTGGTGACGCAGGCTCACGTGGAGCTGCTCTCTGATCAGTTGCAGCCTCCAGGAAGATGCATAACTCAGCGTTTTACCTTCCGCTGGCTGCACTCGCTCATTCTACCTTTCCTCAGTGATGAGTCACCACAACGAGCTCTTCAGAAATCCTCAGGACCGACGCCCCGCTGCTTTCTCTAACCACTGTGTGCAGCCACACAACCTCTCTCCATCACACACACACACACACACACACACACACACACACACACACACACACACACACACACACACACACACACACACACACACACACACACACACACACACACACACACACACACACACACACACACACACACACACACACACAAATGTAGACTAAAAATAACTACACTCACTACTCCACACTTTCTCACGTGCACGTGCTTGGACACGCACGTACATAAATGCATGTGCATTGGGCACGCTTACATAAACGCCACAAAGGAATCCGTGATGCAGAACAAATGATCCCATTGAACTGAATCTTCTTCTTCTTTTCTTTACAGTGCAGAAGAAGAAGAGGAGCCAGGTCACTGTGTTGTTGCTTTGTGGAGATTTAAAGAACAGATCGGCCTCTGGCAAAGACAGACGGGTCGCGAGCAGCACACGCAGCCACACATTCATCCAACTGGACTGGAAGATATGAATTTTATATGTTGACCGTCTGAGGTTAGGGGAGAATTATCTGGATCATACGCGATGAGACGTCTCACACAGGCATTAACAGAAAACAGGCCCCAGCTGAAACATGACTGGCCCCTGTCCTGTCAGTCTATGTTTTATAGTAAACTAGTCACCAACTAACAATACTAACTCACAATAAATATGACAATTTGATAAGAATTTGTATGTTCTGAACTTTTTGGAAGAACACTGTGCTTATATAGTTAATGATGTGTTAAATAAAGCTATAGAGCAAACAGTAAACACTGACTGATTTCTTTACTGAATTAGGAATTACAGGATTGGCCCCTCTGTGTAGACTGCCCCCCCACACACACTTTAATGGCCCTGATTTGGAAAAATTCTAGAAGTGAGAACCCATGGTTTTCTGTCTTATGTCTCTGTCTCCATCTCCATTTCTTCTCTGAGGCCTGTAGCACAAACTACACACAAAGAAGAGCTCTCACACTTGCAGTCAAACAGCGGTAGCTACAGTAAAAGCAAAGAAAGAGAGAGAGAGACTGAGACAGAGAGAGCGGGAGGGGGAGAGAGAGCACCGTATCGGAGCCGAGCTGTCAGAGTGGATCTGAGGCCACCAAACCGAACGGTGCAGCTCTGCACGAGTCAAACTACAGGGAGAAATATAGAAAGGCTTGTTTCATAAATAGAGCAGAGCACAGGGAGTGTGCAGGAGGAGAAGATCCTCAGCAGGGCGAGCCGGGATCGAGCTGAAAATACACACAGGCACATGAATACACACTGGTGCGACAGAATTAGGATTTTACCATGAGACAGTTTCTATAGGCGGAACGTGCGTGTGTGGATCCGTCATGGAGCCGGCTGACGTAGGAGTGTGTGAGGAGGGGGTTAGGGCTGAGGAGGGGGGGGGGGGGTCTGATAACTTGCCTGGCAACCACCAGAATAATCACCCCCCTTCCTCCTCCTCCCTCATCCAGGGGGGGGGGACACACACTCTGAAACACACACACACACATCTTTGTTTTTCACCTGGTGCCCTCTTTAAGGGTGAGATGCTGCCGTTTCCATGACAACAGTAGTTAAATCACCGCACCCGACACAATGGGCGGGTCCAGCGACAGATGGAGAAGAAGTGTCTGAGGAACATAAAGCGGAGGAAGCGGAGGCCCGGCGACGGGTGGATGGGTGGGCCCCGGAATACTGCCCCCATCACACAAGGACAAAACCGCGGTGCAACACGCTGCGGTTCCTCTATATATACACGAGGGTGTGTGTTGTGTAATGGAGTAAGATGGAGGGATGAAGGGATGAAGGGAGAGGGGCCGGGGGCGCAGTGTCGGTGCGCATCTGTCATGACGCGTCAAACCGAGCGCATGGTGCCGCCGCTTACCTCATTTTCTCCTACGCTGCCGGTGGCACCGACGAGGCGGGTGGGGACGGACCCACAGTCCGCGTTTAGTGTCCTCGGAGGCGGCGTGAGAGTCTCGACTCGGCGGCTTCCGTCTCGTCTCCTCCTGTGTGTTGTGTGCGGTTAGCTAAGGGGGGGGGCGGTGTGTCTCGGGCACGCTAAGCGGTGTCGCGGCTCCGCTTTGTGCTCCTCTGTCTCTGCGGTCCTCCTGCTGTTTTCTGCCTCCTCGGGTCCATGCTAAGCCGGGGCTCGGCCTCGGTAGAAGTCGGTGAACGGTGCTGGTGCTGCTGGTGGTGGTGGTCGTCGGCCGCCGCCTCCCTCAGGCCACCGCTCATTCCCATCCGGAGTGTTGTGGAGGTGGAGGAGGTTTGAGGGGGGGACCGACCAGACGGCGTGTGGTTGGAGGAGGGGAGGGGAGGGGGGGAGTAGACCGGCTCAATGCTGCCCACCTGCGGTGAAGACGCGTACACGCAGGCTCCCTTACGCCGCCCCACAACCCACATTGATATGTCTAGGCCTGAAAATCCCTCCAGGTCCAGAGTTTGAGATTTAGGTGAAGGGGATCTATTGGCAGAAATGGAATATCGAATACTCCACGTGATGTGTGTTTATTTTTAACTGTATGAATTGTTTGCTGTAGAATTCCTAGAACTGGCATCTTTTATATTTAAATACTTCCAGAGCAGGTCTTCTCTACGGAGGCGTGAGTTTTTATGACAACTGAAAGGGATAGTTCTCCAGAAAAAAAGAATATTCACTCATGGCCTACTCACCGCTACGCTGATAGAGGGGTGGGAGAAGTGTTCAAAACACCATTGCAGTTTCAGGGGTAAAATGAAATCACCTTAAAATTCAATACATCCAGATTATTAATTTGACTGCACCAAATTGCTCAGACCCATAAATATAAGCTGCCTAAACCAGTGATTCATGGATGTGTGAACAATTTCTGGATTCATCAATTAAAAATATGATTTTTGGGTATTCTGTGTGGACATTGTGAAAATATATTTGATGTTCTAACATCTTTCTAAGATATGTCTCTCAAGTTGCTCTTACACAAACTAAGTGGAAGCATGAAAAAAGCTCTGCTATAAACAAGCCAGACATTTTTCTTTTTCAAGATCCATGAATTATTCGCTGAGAAATCAACAAAAAAGTGGAAAATCTCTCAATATTAAAGAAAGTGAAAGATTTTCTTTCCTGGATCAGCCTCCTAAAGTGGATTGTTTGATTTATTTTCTTTTCATGACCCAAACCACATTTTTCCACTGGGTTTCATGGAAATCCATCCAGGAGTTCTTGCATAATCCTGCTAACTAACTAACAGACAAACACACAAATGCAAAGTATGACAGAAAATGAAGGAAAACACCATAAACAAATCACAAAGTGGTAAATACGAGACAGAGCATCTGTGGGTATTTCATGTTGCGTTTACTCTCAGACAAAATGTTAAGTGTCCAATGGTCCTGCAGCCCCGAGTGTTTAGTGGTAAAACAAACCCTGTTACATTCACTCTGTAGAGTGGTGACTTTCATCATTGCAGTTAAGATTCTTAGTGGTTTTGCCTGATGACACAAGTTCAACAACCAGACTTCAAAAGCTCATATCAGTGGCAATTATGGTCACACAAAAAAATCTGCCTCACCCCATTAAAATCACTAATGTGAGTCCTGCAGCATGTGAGTCATTTAGGTTTCTGTTGACCGTGAGATGAGGAATGTGACGCACTCGTACCGCACCATGGGTCGGAGTGGACGGTTGAGAGCTGACACTGGTTTGAGAAAAACTCCAGTAAGTGATAAATGGTGATAACAGGAGTATTTGTGTGTTTCTCAGGCGGAAGCAGTGAAATATAGAAAAAGAAACACATCCAAGAGGGTTCAGTGAAATGAAAACACATCGCATGTGACTGCACACCTGAGGAGCACGTCAGACATAAACAGATACAGTGCGATGGTCTCGTCTTCATCCTTCACAAACTGATCTGCAGAGCGACACAGATTTGAACAAGGCTTCACGTCATTGAAAAACCCATCACGTGATTCTCCTTAAACCTCAGCAGCTCCACGCGAAAAACTGGAAACAGTTTCAAATCATGTATATTCACACACATTCTGCTCATATCAGATCATTCTCTATATCTAATCATCATGGGCCGAACCAGGGTTTGGGGAATGAAAACTCAAAGGAACTGATATTGACAGTGATGGATTTGCAACATGATTAATAAATATTGGGAAAAGTGTCTGTTTTTTAAGACCAGGAAGCACAAACATCTGGGAAATGTTCAGTAAACCTTGTTGAAAAGGGTGAAAATGGGTATTTTGAATTTAATTAATGTTATTACTCATCTTCTGAGAATAATAGCTCCCAATACTGGAAAAAGACATCACTTCATCTATATTATTCTCCTTTCTGGGAACTATTCATGTCCTCTAAATTCACTGTATAGGTGATATTAAAACACAATTAATGGATGCAAATTAATCCAAACAACCAGTTGAATCAGATAAGAACCGTGGTTGTTATCTCTGTGAACAATTTAGTGAAATGTTTTTAGGGCTGCCAGAGGCTCGCTCTGATATGTCAGTGTTAATAACAGGGAAGGATCCTGCTTCACTGGTGCTTTCCTGAGTTGTTAAATACAAAATAAAATAAAAGTTTAATCGTTAGAAAATCACCACGTTCGTTCTCTTTTTGTACAGTTTTTGACCAGATGCTGTCGTATCTTCAGCTCAATGATATTCATCCTGGAAAGGCTCAGAAACAAAGTCACTCATCATCTGGAGCAGGAGTGTGCACGATACAGTGAAAGAACAGTTAAGCCCAGTTGTACAAATGCAGTCAGGAAGTCAATGCCTTTGGTTTTGTTTAGTTGGATTTGATCCGTTTGATTTGCTTCGTGTCATTGGGGACTTGGCTACAGTGCGTGACAGATCTTTTCTTTTTACTTTTACATGTAGTGTGAATGAAGAGAGAGGAGAAATATTCAGGATTTTAAATCTGGAGTAACCGTTCATTATGTCTCTACCAGTTCATCTCATTTGTGACGGGGGAGCGGGACGTTCCAGTTCCTCTTCTGTCGCCTCAGCTCAGTCAAATCCACTTCTTTTTTAGCATCTGAGTTAATTCAAGTTTGGTTCGGTTCAGTTTAGTGCAGTTCAGTTTGGTTCGGCTGGATTTCAGGCCCCAGCAGCAGTTAAATTGACAGTATCTCTTTCAGTCCGTGCACTCAGACTATCCTCCATTGCATCACGCTCATGTCCTTCCCTCCGGTCGACACCAGGTAGCTGTCGTCAAACAGGAAGGTCACATTGGTCACGTGGCTGCTGTGGCCACCGTACACATGGCTGGGAGCCTGACGAGAAAAGAAAAGGACTTAAGTTTCCTTCTTAATATGACAAAGATGTATGTTCTGTACATTCTCCAGCAGATCTTACCCTGAACTGTGAACAGGGGTATGAGAAGAGATGGACCTTCCCGAAGTCGTCTCCAGTGACCAGGAGGCTCTTGTCACTGGACCTGCAGACAGCGTTGATGTCGGTGCCGTCTGAGCCGTCGGGCCACAAGCCTGAGGAGGAGGAGGAGGAGGAGGAGGAGGAGGAGGAGGAGGAGGAGGAGGAGGAGGAGGAGGAGGAGGAGGAGGAGGAGACAGTTTAATGCTGCTGAATGACCATTAAAACTGTAACGACACAGAGACACGACAGAGTTTAGCTCGCTCTTACCGAAGACCTGGAAGGCCAGAGTGCAGGTGTATGTGGCCCACTCGATGTCCCTGGTGGTCTCCACACTGACCACCTGTTTGCACACGGACGGGATCCCTGAGGAACAAAATACACAAACCATATACATTAATATAAATGTCTGTCTTTAAAATTAACCCTGCGTGCTATTGTTATAATAATATAGGTGCTTCACACTTATGAGCCATTTTAAGAGGATTTTGATAGATTTACTTCACATAATTAGTTTTCCCTACTCAGCGCATCTCAAGTCTTTATTATCATCATTACATAATCTACATTTACTGGGACATTTCCAGTGGAGCAGAACAAATGGTCTTTTGTGTACACCTCAAATATTTAGCTCAGTTTCAGGTATACAGTGTTTAAATTTCAGAGATAGATTTAACTTTTGCACACACGTTTTCTAATCTTTGCTGGCAGTGGTCACTGTAGTCAATCAACTCCTGCAGCAGAACATAGTTAGAGTTTGGCGTCTAGGCTTGGACCTCACCGCTCCTCCAGGTATGATTACATAGAGATAATGAAGAATGATGAGCTAATATCTTTGACCCCCCCTGTCGGAGGCTGCAGGTGGATGCCCGGGTGGTGGAGGGGCTGAATGGACAGGCGGCGATACTAATGCAGAGCAGCCGAGGAACTGACAAGCAAAGAACACTGGCATATTGGGAGGGTGTGTATGATTAGAGGGTTGTCCAGAGTGCAAGTTGAGAGAAAGAGGAAGGGCAACAGTGATCATACTCACAGTACAGTATCTCATAGTCTCCTGAATTCGACACCAGATACTGGGAATCCACTGACCAGTCCAGATGAGTGATGAAGCTGGAGTGACCCTGAGATCAGATGAAACAGGACCAAGTTAGACTGTTACTTTTTGTAGAAGCACAGCGACACACTTGACAGTATCATTACAATGGAGATGATATGGTTTCACAAGCAGCAGAAATAATACCAGAAATGCTGATTCAATCTGATACAGCAACCAGTAGTTAATTATGTTTACACAGACACAGGCTGTATGAGTCAGCTCACTGTCATTCATCATCACCAAACCTCCCTATCAACACATTGCGAGGACAAAGTGTGCGGCCCAAAAATAGAGCTGAGGAGGGAACTAAATATAAAGCTGACGTGAGGAGGAACTAAAAACAAAGTAGCCAAGGATGTAGAGGGGGAATATAAATACAGGTGCTCACCGAGCATTTCCCCACTCGACTGTACTTCCTCCCATTTTCTGCCACAGCGTAAATATAGATGTAGTTGTCATGGGAACCGATGGCCAGGAAGTTACCATCTAAATAAAACAAAAGAAGACAGGAAGATTACAAACTGTTTACAAACTATCAATTTGTTTTATAGACTGAACTGGATGATTAATATGTAAGAGTTGTGCTGCAGTTCTCACAGTTTTAAGACTTGATACATTCTTCAAATTTGTGTGTTAATATTTTTAACACAGAGCCATCTTGGTGAAATAAACTATAATTGTAATGGAAATTCAGTGTACTGATGTTTAAATAATAGTTTTTCTGTTCTAGTTACAGCTGTAGAAGGGTGTTAATGGGATGTGGTTAAACACTGCGCTCTGGGACCTTCAGACCTCGGTCTATACTTAATAATGGAGAAGTTGCTAAACCACAAACCTCTTAGTATCACATGCAACTGTCTGGAAGATATGCTCATCAATAAACCCATAGTTCTTCATTGCACATGTTTATAAGTATAAATCCTTCATTGTTTACAGTTTCCTCTTTGTTGAATAAACTTCTCATGAGCACTGTATAACATGTCATAAACAAAAATCTGACCCCAATGATCTTTGATTTAAACCGTTTCCACTTTGTCTAATAAATATTTATCCTGGGATTATTGTATAATATACATGTGTAATATTTTGAGAAAAATATATATAGATATCAACATACCTGGACCGAAGCACATAACAGACAGCTGTTCATTCCCGTCTGTGTGCATCGTCACTAGATCCTTGGAGTCTGTGTCCAGCACCAGCCACCTGCACGATCAGCGTGTTTAATAATGTTTAGTGATGTTGAAAATCTGCTCTTGGCATTTTGAGATTGACTGAGATCTGTACCTGCCAGTTTGAGTTCCTACGGCAACCACAGCTCCAGTCGGGTGGAAGCCTGCTGATTGGGCAGCGTCCTGTCGGAAGCACAAAGTACAACAGAGGATGTTTAATGTCAACACTAAACAAGAATATAATATTATGTATATGGTAGAAAATTGGATGTCATATTAATATGGGAATCTCCATTTAAAAACAAGTTATTTTTATTCAGCATGTTAAGTTCCTGAAGAATCTCAAGGAAATCAGGACTGACACATCCCATCTGATCCAGTAGCAGAAGCATTTTATTTGTTTGGTGCTGTGTAATTCCTCTGCCTGACCCCAGGGGGCAGTGTTGACTAACAATACCTCCAGGTTCTTGGCCCAGATGAGCTGGTGGGAGCTGGAGTCCCACAGGCTGACCTGCCTGTCGTAACCGCAGGTGAGGAACTGAGTCTTACAGGGATGAACTGCCAGACCCCACAACTCATCAGTGTGACCCTGCAGACAAGAGGAGAGTGTTATCTGAATCCTAGAGACACTTTATCTGCTACGTTGTCACAAACATAAAACTGTAAGCTCGACGTTAAGTACAACAAGGAAGAGGTCAGCTGGGACTACATTTAAGAAGATGAGCTGTGACAATAATGGTTTAATAGATAAGTCAATACTTATAATGTATCTAACTAAAAATGTAAGGATTTGCCTCTTTTCTCCGTTATTTCATTGTAAATGTAATGTTTGTAGGTTCTGAGCCGTTGGACACATAAACCAACATGAGAAAATAAAAACAGCAGATTAATAAATGATAAAAATCTCCTTTTAGTTGCAGCCCTTCACTGTAGAGCAAAGGAAGGAATACCACACCAGGCTGCTGCACCTACCTGTGTAATGGGAATGAATTCTCCATCCAAGCTGCCCTGCAAAACAAAGTTCTTGGTGGTCCCGATGAGCACCGTCTCCCCTCGGCCCTCCGCGATGGTCCTGATGGGACCAAACAACTCAGGCACCTGTGGAAGAAATATATGAAACCATCTGTACGCCCAGAATCAAATGCATACGTGTGCCATAATAAATGTGGTCTAAATGTGGTATTGTGGTCTACTCGGACCAAATAAAACATGAAGGATCTATAAATCTCATCAATACAAATATGCAAGAATATCACTAAGAGCGAAAATCCATTTAAACCTCTGTAATATTTATGATGTGGCGCAGTGGTCGGCAAACAAAGTCTGCTGCCTCAGACCTGAGTGACTAATTCTGGTTGATGTATGAGACGAAGACTTTTAAAAGAAAGAGCCAGATATGCAGCCTAACATTTTATTACCTCCGCCAAAGAGTTTATGTTTTTATTGTTTTTTGTTACATCTGCCAAGGTTAAAGTTAAAGTTTGGAGCAGGTCGAGATCAGATGAGGGATTGGGAGAAACGGCATTTAGCAACTTTTTTGGTTGATTTCTCACAGATTAATTTGTGGATCTTCATAAATAAAAAATAAAAGAGGCATACATGTAAGATTGTATACAATTTGATGCGATCCAAATAAAACCCTAGGAAGTATTCGCTCTACTGAGTGTCCTTCTATATAAGAGAATGTGGATGAACATAAACAATTAATCCCTTAAAAGTATGTGTAGCCTTGTAAAGTTTTCATGATTTGTATGACTTGAACTTATTCTCACCTCCACCGTCTGTATCTGTTGGTAGCTGCTGTCCCGAGAGACGAGCCTCCGGTCTTTACCCCCAGACACTAGTGTGCCGTTCCTCAGCATGCACAGAGCAAAGATGCTGCCCTCGTGAGCTCCTTGGATGACGTGGCTGATGCGATTAGTGCCTGCGTGAGAGAGACGGGATGAGATGGATGAGAGGGTTCAGCCGGACATGGAGGTTGGCTGCTTGAAGCGGGCAGATTAACAGACACACAGGGTGAGCAGCAGAGGAATCTGAGATTGCAGAGCTGCAGACGGAGGTGAGAGTTTTTCCTCTCATTGGTTGCTCATGAGATCCGGCTCTGTTCTATCCTTGGCCTGACCCCGTACTGATCTGGATCTCCTGACAGCTTCAGAACAATGAGTCTGCTTTGAGTTTATGACCACAAAAATATGTTCTTATAGACACAGACACAGTTTCATTTAACAATTTTTTTTTGGTTTCGTGTCTTTGGCTCCCTCTCGTTCCAAGAGTCAGGTATAAGCACACACATAGTTTCCCAGCTTTGCAGTATAACTGTATAGTTGTGAGGTATTTTTGTGAGAAATAAGCATTTTTAATCCTAAAAACGTTCTCTTCCTGTCATCACTAAAACTTGCAGGCAAAGGTCTGTGCCTCTTACTGACACGGGGTCAGTGAGGGTCTGTGAGGAACGTCATGTACCTTTTCCCCACACCAGGATGTTTCCACTCGAGTCTCCAGTAATAGCGTCTCCATTTTCTGCAAAGGTCACGCACAACACAAACTTGGGCTTCTCCTGTTTCTGTAACGCCAGAACACACATCTTATATTTAGCTGTACGTGGACTTAAATCACATCGCAAGTTGTCATGATCAAACTTTATTGTGGGAGACAGTTTGTTGACGTACCTCAAACAGTCCTTGCTTCTTGGCCAGCATGCCTTTCTCCAGGTTCCAGAAATAGAGATGTGACTTGCCACAGGTGACTACGATGTTGCTGTCTGTCGGGTGAAAGTCTGCAGCAAACACTGACTCGTTGGAGCACTGAACCCAAACACATAGAACAAGATACAAGTTTAGCTGACGAAGACAAAGAGGTTGAAAATATCTTAGACTTAATAATTATAAAAAGGCTGTATCCAGCACATTCATACAGTATATTCAATATAGTACACATATGCCTTCATACCTTGACCTCAGCCAGTTTGTCCTCTCTCTGCCAGTCCCACACAGACAGCACGTGATCGTTGGAGTCGTCTACCACACACAGCGTGTTTCCTCCGTTCTAACAAACAGAAACAGACACAATGTGTCACATGACAAGTATCAGTCTTCATTTGAGTATTTTTCCAGATTCATATGAGGCCATCTTGACCCTGACCCTTGACCTCCCAAATCTAATCAGTTAATCAGTGAGTCTAATTGAATGTTTTAACCAGATTTGAAGAAACTCTTTCAAGGCACTCTTGAGATATCGTGTTCATAGGGCAAACAATTTGATTTATGAGATCACAGCGAGCTCTAAGCCACTGGGATCTTGACCTTTGACCCTCAAAATTGAGTCAGTTCATCTGTGAGTATAAGTAAACCTTTGTACCTAATTTGCAGAAATTCCCTTGAGGCATTCTTGAGATATATCGTGTTCACAAGAATGAGACAGACAACCCAAAAACAGACTGCCTCTGACTACTGGCAGTCAACAATGCAGAGGCGTAAAGACAAACGAGCTTGAAAGTTCTCGTCTCCGGACTTTGCTTACCGACTTGGAGAAGGACAAGCAGACCAAGGCTCGGTCGAAGAAGCCTGCGCCCAGGACGTGGAGGGTGTTGAGGCTGACGGAGTCCCACACACGGACATGAGGAGCCAGATGCTTCCGGGGAAACAGACATAACATCAGTATTATTTACACTTTTCTGAAGCAAACACTGAACTCAGTGAGTGTGTAGAGCACAGAATGAATGTGTTTCACTTCCTCACGTCACCACAACTCCTCAGTCATAAATCAGCTAAAGTGATAAAACATCACTGAGAGCGCTCACTTACTTTTCCATCTGAAGAGGTGCCTGCCACCTGCCCGGTTGCGATGGTGATTTTGTCGGGGTGGACGGCCAGGCTGGCGCCGATAAAGTCGTGAGAAAAACAGACATGAAAACGTTTAAAGGCCTTTTTCGACATCAAAAGGATGATTTGAATAAAGATGAGCGGCGTGTTGGTGGAACTTGAAAGCGGCGCTCAGTGAGTGAGCTGGTTAAAGCTGTGAATATGATATTCACTTGTGCATTCAACCCGGAGTCTGCGAGCGGGGAAATGAAACACTTTAAGATAAATTCAGCCTCTTTCGGATACGACGTGTAGAGCT
The DNA here is from genome assembly GCF_949316205.1 of Platichthys flesus. Classification (NCBI taxonomy): domain Eukaryota; kingdom Metazoa; phylum Chordata; class Actinopteri; order Pleuronectiformes; family Pleuronectidae; genus Platichthys; species Platichthys flesus. Next base: position 11,654,150 of record NC_084954.1, on the reverse strand, counting down.
CTAGCACTCTGTCTTTAAACGAGTGGGAATCTGTCTGCAGTTTGTCTTTTGATCTGTGATCAGCAGATTTATAACTTCAATTTAAATTAACCTCAGAGTTGAATGACAAGCGAGACTGGTACATTCCTCATTGTAGACATTCAGCAGGAGAAAACAGGAGAGGTCTCTTCATCAAACGTTGGGGGGGGAATTTGTGGAACTAAGCGAATAGAAATAAAACAAATTGTAATTAGCTTTTGGTTTGGTTGGAATGATTTACAAAGCTATTTTTGCTGAATACATGTGTGAAGGATTGTGACAATTAAGTTTACACTGTTAATATTGTTCATTTTTAGTGTACAGTTTGATGAGGACTTAATAAAAAATAAAAAAGTGGTCTCCTGCAACTATTCACACTGCCACGTTATGGGGACTTGTCTTCCTTATGGGGACAAAAAGCAAATCCACAAAACTTAAGTAATTTTAATTTTATGGGGAAAACATGTTTTAAGGTTAAGTCTAGGTTTAAGCTTAGATAAGGGTTAGGTTAGAGTAAGGGGGAGGGTCAGGACTTTAGTTGCTATCGTTAAGGTTAGGGTAATGGGCTAGGGAATGGATTATGTCAATGAGCAGTTTGTAGAAACAGCGTCTCTTACCATTTGATGTCGTCTGTGTGTCCGGTGTAGTGTCTCTGCAGCTGCTCGTCCACATTGAACAGGACGACCACTGAGGCAATGAAATAAACCGTTTCCCCAGTGGGCAGCAAGTAAAGGTTGGAGCGACAGTCTCTACCGCGGTAACCGTAGCTGGATATTACCAAGGTCAAGAAATAAAACTTGAAGGAATAAAGGTAGATATATATCAAAATAACCTTGAAATATATACTATAAAATATCACCTTGAGCTTTATAAACTGTGAAACACATCTTTTCATGACAATCAAGAAAAAGAAATGTCAGATCCAATCAGGAAAATAAGTGTTAGTTCCATAATTGTAACTAATTATTTATTTGTAATTAATAATCCATCAAGATTCAACACACACAGAGAAGGGAGCCCACATTCCTATTTCTGTTCTCAGATTTAATTTAGGTTATTTACAGCTTTTCTCCCTTTGGATTTCTGCTCGATCGAACAACAAACTACATTCATTTTGATCCCCAACAACAAATGAAAGGAAGAGAGAAACAACCACGTGTGAAACCAAATAAAATTAAAACAGCACAAGAGGAGCTGCTGACTGTTCACCCAGGTTATTGCTGACTGCAGGCTGCAGCAGAGATATGAGGCTCTGACTGTGGCAGCGTCGACTGTGAAAAACAAATATCTGAAATGTCACAGATGCAGGTTCCTCTCTTCACCATATCACAGGCCAGGCTGGATTCTACTTCTGCAGAAGACTACGGTTCCATACTTTACCCTTTACGGGTATAAATGAGGGTTACAGAGCCCATTAGATCCCAAATGGTGACATTTGATATTATGCACAAATTCTGTGTATTAACTTGTTCGCACACAATAAATAAAAAAAAAATTTAAATGCTCTAACGACAAATGGAGAGAACTCAGCAAATCAAGTATTATGTTATCCTTGGAAACGTCATATAATGAAATTCTTGTTGGTCTTAAAAGCTATAAAAGCAAATCACCCCTGTGGTTTTCAAAGCATTCGCCAATTATGCATTTAGTATGCAGTTATTAACTTGTTCCCACAAGGTAATCACTATGTGCAGAGTAGATCTTTGTGATGTGCGAATGAGTTATCATCTTATGCCAACTACATTAAAATCATCTGTCAGGACTCCTTCATATTTGAACCTCCAGCAAAAATAATATTAAATTAAATTAAAATCACGGTATCACACAGGCTTTCTATGAACACACTGCAGTAGAAGGATACACCCAGTCCAGTTTGAGTTTGTTGCTGGGCAGCTCGGCTCGGGCCTCCAGGCAGTAGCTGTCCACTTGGTCTTTGGGCATGTGCATGGTGATGGGACGACCCTTCAAAAACATTTTCACATAACCTTCCTCTAGAGAGAGCAAAACAAGTGGTCAGTGAGATTATGCACAAGTAGAAAATACATATAACTGGTGGAAATATGTGAGTTTTTATGGAGTCATATTTGAAATGGACAAGAAGCTCAGACACACTTACACCGAAGTGTATGCAGTGTTGTATTATGAAGTGAATATAGGGGTGATGATGTTGAGGATAATGGAATGAAATGATAGTACGTGTTGGGTTTTTTCACTATGATAAAGACTCAATTAAAGACAACAAAAGACAGAATTTGCACAAACAAATCAGCTTTTTCACTGACTTTATTAGTCGTTTCAAAACACATGACAACAAAGAGCGCAAAATGAAACTGCAAACACTTCCACATTAAACAGTTCCACACCTCATGAATATTCAGCTCACAGCAGAGGTTAACCAACAGAAATGCGGACACAAGCAGGGCAAAGGAAATGTTGTGAAAAAAAACAAAAACAAGTCCAAGCTTAGAAAAGAGGGATGATGAGAAATCCTCATAAATTTGAAACATGTTAATACTGAAAATAAATCGTGCTGAAGGGAACCAAAACAAACTAAATGAACCATTTCTTTTATTATGTTTTTCCCCAAAACTCGTTAGAAGAAGAATATTATAGTTTTACTTGCTAATTTATAAGGTGATGCTACAAACCCTGTGATCTGTCCGAAACGTCCTTGGTGTGAAAGAACATGTTACAATAAACCTCCTGATTTGAATTGTACAGATATAAAATAAAATCTACTTTTCACCATGAATCTGAACTGTATTATTATATGTTGCTCACTGACTAGTAACAAATCTGAAAGTACTGACTAGGAGATTTAACGGGGCTTCGGTAGCTGGGTGTATCGAGAGGAGAGTACGATGACAAACTCCCCGACTTCCTCAGATGGAGGTTCAAATTCGGGGTCTTTCTGATCGGTGGCGGCCTGCAGGCGCCGCCCCTTCTGGCCACGCCGGCCCGGGTGCTTACTGAGGTTTGTTGGGGGCTGGCAGACGGACGGGCCGTTACAGCCGAAGCTGCAGAGCTGCCACCGGTCCCCGTCTGCTTGGCAGAGCGGCTGAGGTCAATCTGTACTGTGACTATAATGCAGATGGGCAGAAGAGCAGATTAAGGAGAGGGGTATTGAAAGGTTGTCAGGGCCGGTTGGGTGGACGGGAACAAGAAGCAGGGCGTAGGGTCCAGAAATTTAAAGGTTGGAGGAGGTTGGTGGAATACGTTGGACACATGTAATGGCTGTTCTTTGTGTCATATATAGTCATTGAGATACTTGCAGAGACACAAACTATTAAAAGGAAACTATGGGAAGTGACTTCTATTATCAACTAACAGAATATTATATTATCATCAGACAGTTTTTCACAGCGATCTTATTATGAAGTCTTATTTATATTATTTTCACTGGTTAAATTAAGCAAATTTCCAACTTCCCCTTTTATTAACACCAAAGTGTGATCCTGGAAATTATTAGGAATTTAAAGACATTAAAAACTGAACAACTGAATTTTTTTTACCACATAAAACAATGCGAGAAATTGATGGGAGAAAGTCTCTTGGGTTTACGAGGGAATATGATTAATTCTAAGGGGTAACCTGCCAAAAATGTTGGGAGCCACTGGCCTTACTGATTTAAAAAATTGGTTGTTTCAAGAGTTAATTAACCGAAAGAGTGAATTTATCCCGTTACACGACTCGGTAAACAGCAATATTCTGTGAAGGAAGTAGCCTGGCTTATTTTTTTTATTCTTGGCAGCTTTGTAAACATTTTACTGAAGGGAACTACACACAAACAGTTGACGCTTGGGGCAGCGTGAGAGAACTATAAGCAGTGAAATCAAACAGACTTAGGGAGTGCCCCCCGAAAAAGAGAGACTGAATGTGTTTGTAATGCAAATGTTCCTTTTTCGGGGGGGCAGCTGCAAATCTACTTGCTCTGAAGCTGTGGCGAGGGTGCAGAGGATTTAAAGAGTTCTCAGAAGCACTCAGCACTCTTTGTGTTGTTACTGTGGTGACACAGACCAGACGCCTATGAGGGGAAAGTGAGGCTGTGAGCGAACACACACACACGTCTGGTGAGGCAGCAGCTTCTTCCCCAAGTGGGGAGACACTCAAGTGAACACTGCAAACACTGCAATCGCACTCTGACGCAGCGTTCAGTGCAGGTTAGGCCGCGTGGGGAGGATAACTGTCGCACACACACACACAAACACACACACACACACACACACTTTGTCAGCCCACTCCTGCCCCTGTCTGGACAGCTCTCTGATCAATGCACTGAACGAAAAAAACTTAAGATATGAATTGAGGTTTCAAAAGAGAAGTCCAGATTTAATGAAAAGCCAAAAAAATATCATCTGCATCGTCCAGAGAGCCGTGGAGGCCGGGGGGGCATTATAAGGGAGGGGGGGGAAGGGGACAGCCTACCTTTGCAGTGGGTCACACGTCGCATCCCTTGTCACAGAGAGAAACACACAAGCACCAGGTGAGGGGCAGACACGGCTTCCTCACTTCCTGGCCTGTCCTAACAGGAGTGCACCTGTTTCCTGGTGTAAATGAACAGCAGCTACTGTCCACACCGCTCCTAATGAATCAAAGCTCATTTCCTGAGCAATGGTGTCCCACCCTTGATCTTAGGGAGTGAGTAAATTACTACATCCGTCTGCCCAGGGCCTGCTTTAGCTTTCCTTTTTTAAATCCCTTCACAAAGAAAAAAAAACTCACTTCCGACATAAAATTTTACTCCATCAAATGAATCCCTTTGATTGTAATCTCTAATCATAATAATAGAAGAAGTTAGAGTTGCAATTATCATAATTTGATTTGTTAATATTAATTAACTGTCACCAAGAGGTAGTTAATGTTATAATAATTATCCCTGTAGCATGTTTCCTACTAATAGGCAGCCTCCTAACACAGATGGCGGCAGACTTTGAGATGTTTAAAGAGGAATAGCAGATAAAAACTAACACAGTTTGAAAATGTACAAAGAACATGCATGACTTCATTTAAATTTCATCCTATCATCGTATTTGCAAGATTTGGACCTCAAATGAAAAATAAAGACACTAAAGCACCACCACTGTGTGTCTAAGTCTGTACACAGTCTAGATGAAGTTTGTTGGGGGCGTGCAGCCTAAACTGAAAAGATCTGGAACCAGGTGTGTAAACCAAATGAGGAACAGCAGTTCAATTTATTCAAAAATCAATAGCACCCAGGAGATGGAAATTCTGATCAATACTAATCTCATTTCACATTCTGTGCCTCTGTCTGGTTAGCATGCGTTTTTCCTGCTTTTTGTTTAGAGATAGAACTGTGTAGGAGTTGGTTTTCTTATCTGTTGCATGGAAACATTATTAACTCACAATTAATGTGCGGGGCAGGCTCTGCTCTTAGTTCTTTCCTTTGTTTGTCTCCATACAAACTGACTGGTGAATATTTATCTTTAAGGTTGGAAAAATGTATCTTTATAAAAAATATGAAAAAGTGATATACATTATCTCAAGGCACTTTACCTTGTCAGGTCGAGACCTTGACAAAAGAGAAAGCCAACAGTTCCATGCAATGAGCAAGCAATTTGCTAACTGTGGAGAAAAACAACCTCCTTCATTTCATTTAATTCCCTTGTGCACGTGGCGCCAGAGTCTGTGAAGTATTGATTGGGGAGTGGCTCCTCAAATAATCACATGTCACTCTCAGCTGTCAGTTAAGACGTTTCCCCCGTTAAGCATCAAATAACAAATTAAAACCAAACTTGCTCGAGAGGTGGACACTGGAACATACATCAGTGTGATAAGAATGACAGAAACCCTCTTGGAGAAACAATTACTTGATGTATACATTGACTTCTTGATTAAGTACATGTCCCATCCACTAACACAGAGGACGGGGGTATGATACTGCAGCGAGCCATCAGGGGGCGATCTAGACACTTTTGCGTCACTGTGAGTCGTCCATCTTCATATAAAGTCTGTGGTTCACATTGAAAATATCGATCAATCAGCTGGCGAGGTGTCATAGCAAACTTCTGAGCAGTTAGCTAACGTAGCTAATCCAATGTTCTTCTCAGTTTTTACACAAAAGAGGAGACGAGTGCAACGTTTTTATGACCCATAGTCAGAATAATGAGAAAAAAGGAACAAGTCCATAATTGAATTTAAATAGTGCAACAAAAAAAGAGAAAATGTGGACCAATGTGGACACTGGGAAGTGAAGATGAGTCATGGATGAGGTGGAATGGTTACTTGTTAATGGATGGATCATGGAAAAGATGAATACATAGATATTTGAGTTGGTCTCAGTTGTTCTCTGTGCAGACAACAGTTCAAATGACTGACTTCAGCCATCATTTGATAAACTGCATTTCCCCTTCACACTTTAATCTGATTTGGGAACTTTCATTAGGTTAATAAATAGTCTGCAAATGTCCTTAAAAACGCATTGACCTCTGACTGACACAGGGAACCACTGAGCAGCTGTCAGGGGGGGCTCTCAGTGGGTGGTATCATAGCATGTGACAATCATGACTATCAGGCTACAGAGCCCTAAAAAGCCTCTGGTTCTTACCTGCGTTAAACACCGGATCCCTCTGTTTGCTGCAAAGTAAATGAGAAAACACACAGCTGTCAATCAGCGTCCCACTCAGGAGAAACCACATCTGCTGTATGTCGTTGATTTATCTGCTATTTATGTGTCAAACTAGAAAAATCCAATTAAAACACAGACCACTATCTTGCTTGAACAGAAAATGTCAGTGATGGGTTTGTTCGTGGCTCTCAAATGAAAGACAACATGGCCATCAATATGTCCGTGGTACCTGTCGCTTTTTTTGCCGCTGGAGTTGCTGCCGGTGGATCCGGCGCGAGTTCGGTTGCCCTTGGAGTCGCCCGAATCTTTACGCGTGAGAGTGCCCATGTGTTCGTTTGAGTTGGCTCTCCTCACAGTGCTGCGGTGGGGAGAGCGAGGGAAGATGGGCAGAGGCAAATAAAGACAGAGAGGAGGAGAAGGGGAGAAAGAACAAGAAATAGGTTATGAATCTTCCTGATGCTGCTTTTTTTTTAAACACCCTCTGGTAAAGTTGTCATTGCAGTAACTGCTTCTGAGAGCACACACGGGGTGGGGGGTGGGGGGTATTTATTTGACCATTCAACTAAAAAGCGTCGTGAAATATTACCTGACACTTTTCAGAAAACTGTGTGACTCAGAGCAGTATGTGGATATATCTGTTTACTCCACAGTGCTGATTATAACTACAGCTCGAGTACAGACCTGTGCAGGTTTGCATATTGGCAGTGCAGACAGTCTGCCTATTTACAACAATGAAAAGGCTCCATCAGCAGTCCAATGGCCAGTAGGCACAGTCACCTAATCCTCCCTAGGGGAGAGAGAAGTCTATTCAAATCGTAAAACTGGCCAGTGGCCGTTATCCCTTCTGGAGACTGAGAGCCTGAATTTGTTTGTTCACTAAAGAGCAGAACAGAATAAAAAGAGAGAGACTGTTGTTTGCTGCGTTATCCCAGGAGGAATCACAGTAATTGGGCCATAGGGTATTGGGAGAACGCTGCTGTGTTTGTACTCCAACACTGATGGGATTGAGTGTAATCTGCAATTTAGACTAATCGCAAATACAGACAGTAAACAACACAACACGCTGCTGCAAAGATCGATGAGTCAAAGGACATGGAGCGAGCGTAACAGATGAGCTAAATAGTGAAAGAAATAAATAGTGATAGTTAACAGCTGTAACTTGACACTCTCACCTGAGAGGCAGATATAGAATTCTGGTAGATCCAGACAAAGAGGACAAACTGGACAGACTGGAAGGACATCACACAGTAGACGGACAGGACATAAGGATATAACATCATAGAGGAGAGGACATGTTATCAGAGAGCCATCCAGTGGAGAGGGACAATACAAGAGGGCAGACATGGAGAACAGAAAAGACGACACAACACGTAGAGATAAACAGCTGATGACAAGTTATAATTCAGTTGAGTTAAAATCCCCAATCTCATGCACATTTAAATGAGCAATTATATACATATATTTAAATTGAAACATCTCTTCGGGAAATAGATAATAATAACAATAATATAGCACTTATTGACCTTTACACTAATTTACAGTAGAGGCAACAACAACCCATTCACGCACAAATTCATACAGCGTTTCTGTACACACTGCTTTTTCTATCACACACATTCATCCACTGTCTGTACAGCCATCAATGGACACTATAGAATGGAGACTGGACTGAAACCAACAAACTTCTGGTTAGTGGACGACCCTCTCTACCTTCTACCACAGCCGCCCTTGGGCGTGGTTCAAATATTTTGTTGAATGTTAGAGAGACTTGAGGTCCATGACCTTGGTAGTACTTCTACTTTATGAGGAGTCAGATGCCCTTAAAGACACAAACCAACTCAAGGGACAGCGAGGAAATAGACCAGATCCAAACATTTCCTAATTTGATACTGTTCTGCTTGAGGTTTGAGGTTCGTTTCCATTAACTGTTTACATTTCAAGGTGCAGAGACCTTTCTTTACTGCCCTCAGAAGCAGAAACTCAAGTACACACAGTAAAAGACAAGGAAACAACTTCTGAGGGGAGTGAACATCTGTTTGGACTGGAGCTGGTCCCTGCTGCCTGCTGAGCTTCATCTGATCATGGTAATGACATCCAGAGATGGGAAAAGGCTATTGCTCCCCTGACAGACTAGATTGATAACCTTTGCCCCATAAGCATGTATGAACACACACACACACACACACACACACACACACACACACACACAGTAGAGAAGATAACAATTCTGTTCCTCTGATTATCAGCACATTTTTATGTAATTTTGGCTTTGTCTGATAAAAAGGCAGAAATGTGATGATTTATGGCTGGAACAGTCGGTCATGACACAGACACAATGAAAGAATGCCAGGGGTGAAATATGCAATAATCAACAGGAGCCTTCAGCCGCCATATCAATATATATAAATATTTATCAGGGCTGGACAAGTTTACAAATATGCTGTAGCCCAAATCATTTCCCTTAGAAAGGGTTCAGTTCCAGTTTCCTCACCTCTTGTTGGCCGGTGTGCTGGTGTCCTTCCTGGATCCAGGTCCAGATGGGGAGGGCAGAGTGCCGCTGCCTTTCTTTGGTAGGACGGTGCCGTTGTTTACTGTGGGCCGTAACGGCAGGGTGGCAATCATTGGCCTGGCTGGAAGAAAGAACAGCAGAGGAGCATATTCCGTCAAAACACTGGACTATAGGGTCCATCAGCGAGGCTGCTTTTAATGGTGTTTGCTATAATCTATAATCTATATTATTTTATTTAGATACACTACGGTATACCAGGAGGGTAGGTGGAGTACAAAGAACTCCGAGCATGCATTGGAAATAACAGGTTTATACTTGTGTCCTCAACATTACATGTAGTATTGTGTTTGACATTTTGTTCTATATTTTCCTACACTATACTGTTTTTTTCAGACATTATAAGAAGGAGGTTCGGCCGGGAATATAACATATAAAGATGATTTGTTGTTGTGATATAAAGCACATTGAGGGAAAAAGAGTGTCAATTATGACCAACAAAAAAAATATTTTTAAGTTTAGCACAATAATCTCAATAATCAAGATTCTATTTGAATTCAAAACGATATCTGAAGAGTATTTTTTCTACCTTTAGCCATTAGGTGGCTTGAGATATAATAATTTCCTGTCCAGTTGAGCGTGATTACAATAACAGTCATAATTAAAAAACTGAAATTGCGCCTTAATAGTTTGTAATTGTTAGTGAGATATTAAGTGTACACATTATTGTCGAAGCCTTAACCACTACAGATATACAACACTCATTCTGCATGCTGTTCAGTAAGGGGTTCAAAGAGATAATATAACATATATAAACACATTAACTCGCTTTAGAGACTGTATTTCAGATCTTAAATGGATTTATTTAACATTTTAATTCAACCACACACACAGACACAGACACACACACACACACACACACACACACACACACACACACACACACACACACACACACACACCAGGGACATACGGCAGTCAGACAAGCCGGGAATAACAAATCCAAGCTGCAGCTTTGTCTGCAGTGATAAATATTTCATAGACAGTGTTTCATCCAGCAGGGACACACACAAGATCAGGCGCACACACACAAAAAAACACACACTCATGTGCATGCACTCAGGCCTACACACACATTCTGCTCCGTTATCTTCCTTGTAGTAATTACCCAGCAGGGGCCAACTGAGGTTGTAATTTTGTTAGCATGTTAAAGAAGATGAATGTGTGTGATGGTGTGTGCATGTGTTGAGCTTTCTGAAGCACATCATTGTGCTTCAGTGGAGTCGAGCGGGCTGCTAGTGGAGAACAATAAGGGAGAGCAGCTCTGCATCTAAATCATTATCCTCCAGCTCCCGGATCAAACTGAACCTCCACCCAGTCACCACTGAAGCAGCAGCTCACTCTGTTTGGGCCTAATCCCTCAAATGCACGTTTGTGGATGTAAAAACCCAAATGAGGTGCAGGCTTCATCTGCCTGTGGGGTGAAGTTACAATGTGTGCCAGACAGTCCTCAGCTGAAATCGACTCATGCTGTGTTGTTACACAATAAAAACGGAAACACAAAAAAATCTATAATGTAAAATGATGTATTGATGTGCTGCTTTGTAACATTTCTTACATCTGCTTCCTACACTATTCACAAAGAGATACCAGGTGGAGTGGGAACAGAAATAGAAGGAAGAACAGAGAGATATACACAGAGTACACAGAGTTGTAGATTAAGTGAATTTTACTAATGCAGAAACTAATGTAAGTAAAGCTTAATTTAATCCTATTAGTTCTGGTTTAAATCTACTTTCATAATAGTCCTTTGAATTCACATGTTTAATAACTTATTCCCACACTGTTGTGACAGTTCAGAATATTTTCACATGATTTCACAGACTCAAAGTCTAAAAGATCATGTTTAGTGTTTCCCTTTGGTAAAAATATAGTTTCTATCTACTGCTTGTGTTTACACTCAGATCACAGTGCGTTGACCTCAGGCGGTGCAGAACTGACAGTAACTGTTTGTTTCCTGTCTAAATACTAAACTATAAACAACACAATACTGTGCAGGCAGTGACTGAAATGTGTTTGCTCGTACGCACAACAGCAGGCCTGGTTAGTCAGACAGACCACACAGTCAGCCTACCTGGCTTCCCAGCATTGCTGTCTGCTGAGGGAGACTTTCTCATCAAAGCCGCGTCTATACACGTAACACACAACACATTTAACAACACGACAACACAGTTAAGAAGGAGGAGAGAGAGGAAAGTGAGAAAAGAAAGAGAGGATGTCTATCAAAAGTGGGTGAATAAGCCGGCGAGCGTGTGTTGCTCATCAAAAATGTAAAAAAGAACTAATACCAGAGGACCCATTGAAAATGTTTTGGATACTGACTCATTCAACAAGCACCTATGTCGTGTTTTACCTTTAGTGGGTCCCCTGCGTGACCCCATGGCCTGCTGCTCCTCAGAGTGGTTGAGCCTGCGGACCACGTCGGCCAGAGCCGACTTCAGCAGCTGGATCTCGTCCTCCTGCATCTGGACCCTCTGCTCCAGGGAGGCGATGCGGTCAGTCACCTCCATACTGCTGGCGGCTGACGCACTGTCATCTGAGGGAACACAGAGAGCTGGTGAGACGGTGGCCAGTTTATTAGGTACGCCTGGTACAGTGTATACCAACAGCCCTTAAATCGTATTGCTTAAGAGTTAATTACCTCGGACATGTTTATGCCCCTGTCTATGTTTGCTTGTTTCACAGCAGGATTTTTTTAAGGAATTACTCATCAGATTTCCCAAAGACTTGGAGGGGAGGTGCTACATGGGCCAAGAAAGAACCCATGCAATGTGGATCCATAAACAGGGGCAGATAAAACAATTTCCCCCACTTTTTTTCACCAATTTCACAGAGAATGATTAATGGATGCTGATGAAAAAAAAAGCATATTTAGTGAGCTGATAACGTAGAGTGCATGTAATTGTTAGGCAGAGGCATCATATATGAAAAGGAATAGTTCAACATTTTAGAACATCTTATTATTTCCTTTCATGAAAGTTCGATGAGAAAACGAACTGTAAAGAATCTGTTTTACTTCAGGTCAGAAAAGGCTGAATCTGAGAATTCAAAGAGAAAATGAGAAAAAAGAGAAAAGGCAGGACACGGGCGAACCCCATTCAAAACCCAATCTCCCTTTCATCCTATCACACGTTCAGTCTCTTGGATTCAAAGAGCTGACGTCGCAAACCCTTCCGTCATGAGCCTGTTATTAATGTCAGCTCTTTGAGTTTAAACTAACTTGACACATTATTTTCACCTCTCCACCTGACATCCCGACAGAGGCCAAGCTCTGGTTACCAGGGTCTACTTCATTAATGATAAAACACACACACACAAACACTCACACACACACCCACACATGCAGGGTCCCCTCCATTAAGCTTTTGATGTCACAGCGATGTGATGAAATATTAATGTTAATCACTGCTGTGTTTTCCCTGCAGACTTGTAATAAAAGTCTGATGCATTATGCATTAGAGAGCAGGCATCTGGTGATTAGGCAGATCTGCTGTGTGCGTACCTCCTGTGAATCTGCTTTAAACCCCGACTGCCTGAAACATTATTGAAAACGCAGGAAACCCTTGACTTTGGTAAATAACATTCTCAAACAATCAAGTGCGACAGCAACGCAAATATTCAGAATTCCGACAACACGGTGAAAGCAAAGTGGTGTGATGAAGGTCTGAGTCTCCTAGGTAGATAAAAGCTGCTCAGGGATTCAGGACGTCCCTGAACAGAGTTATATTTTGCCTGTAGATAAATAAATCCCTCATGTTTGTTGTATTTTTATTGGCAGAAAATTTTATGTAGTCCATACATTCATTCCTGCCATAAAAAACTCAATAAACATAATTTCCCCCTCTGAAATTCTAAAAATAAAAAAAAACTCAAAGTAAGTAAGAGTTCATTCCAGTATTAAGTCCAGTGAAGACATTTTCATTGCCGGAAAAAGTAATTTCACAGACTTGTTTATGACAAATTCAATTAGTGAGTACAATCTGTTAGCTGTCAGCTGATTATGAATTGTTTGAGTCAGAGGGCACCTCCATGAGATCCGATGGTGCATTAAGCAGATGGGACGCTTAAATGTCGACACAGAAAATGGTAAATCTGAGCAGATTCTAAATGTCTGAATCAAACAATTAGAGCTCACACACACACACACACACACACAAACACATCCTCCAGTGCCGTCTTGTATTTAGCTTCAGTCAGTCCCAGTCATTACTGCTGTCTTGTGATTAACTCTCACGGTGACAAAGCTAACACACTGACTATTAGCAGGATGACACAGTCGATTTTTCTGATTTGACGCAGGATGACATCATTTGTCTGTACTTTCCCAAACTGTTACCACGGTTTGAAAATAAATCCATTGTTGTGTGATGTGACGACAACAAAGTAAAGATTTAGGTGTCAGCACAAACTTGAATTTTGGTCATTAATCACACCTCCACCTTGTTAGGGAATTGGAGAAGGATTAAACCATATACTGTATATAAAGATGGACGACCTGATAGCTCACCCAAAGTGATGCCAAATCATATTGATCGCCAGCTGGCTACGGGTGAGTTGGTAAACCTTGTCTCCTCCATGTTAGTGGATGGGACATGAGCCAAACTAAAAAGTCAAAGTATATGTCAATACAGGGAAAATCTTATCACAATGATGTTTGTTCACGTGTAATTGATAATATAAAAGGAGGTTCAAAATCGTGGTTGGCAGCTAAGACTGACTCGCGAATGGTCGAGAGCGTGTATCGGCGGGATCTTGATACCGTGGCTCCACACCACTACTGCACTCCAAATGATGTCAATATGTTTACTTCGGTTTGTACAATGGAAAAACGTTGTTCATCTTCATATACAGTCTATGGTATAGATGTACAAAAATATCAAAGTGACTGGTGACATGAATGCATTAAAAGTGAGAGGATAACTCAAGTTATTACAACCTCGAGAGGGAAATTTCGGCTAGAGCCACAAATGTCAACATGCTGGTGGGACTAAAACTCACAGGAGCAACTAATTCATTATCCTCCATCCTCTGAGGACCATGATTTTCCAAAAAACTGCAGGAAAATCAGTCCAATACAGGCTCAGATATTTAAATTGACCAACACTGCCGTCCTGAACCGTCCAACTGTGCCAGGGTGACTAAAAAGCATCAGCGGAGCAGAATTGGATGTCAAGGTTGACAAGGTGTGACAGGCTGTATTGATATGATAGCAATACATCTGTCGCCCTTCATATTTGCACCCTCTAATATTCTCATCTGTCCACTAAATGAGAATCCCATAATGAAACCACACATGGAGTCAAATTAAATCTGCAGGTGTTCAGTCTGATACATGATACAACCAGCACCGTATCACAAAGCACAATGAGAAATGTGTCTGCCTCAGTGTATATGCTCATACATTCACTTACAGACTTATTACTACAGAAAGGAAATGATTTCTTTTTTCATAACACACAGTGCCAATCTTACTGCTTCATCCTAAAAAAAAAAAAAACATTGACAAAAAATATTCCAGAGATAAACCTGGATCTTAATAACTCTCTGCTCACCTGACATGCTTTCTTTGAAGGAGCCCTTGTTCATATTCACATGTGAATGTGTGTCACAGAGTTGATATCCACAGATAAAGCTTCTATTATCTGCTCAGCATCTGTTGTGGGTCTGCTCCCAACACTGACACTATGGCAGCGTGATACCATCAGTCGCTGGAAAACAATGACTGGCTGTCACGGACGTGGTACTCCGGCTCTGGGCTAACATCCTCCCTCCATCACCCCGCTCCCCAGTTAAAACCCTATGGGGGGGTGGGAGTGGCGTGTCGACGCCCAATGACCAGAATCAGAAAAGGCCAGCGCCAGTTAAGGCTGGTGATTTTATATAGAACATGTGTGTTGATGGTGTGACTCTCGTCTCCAGCTGAGTCAGTTTGGATTTGGCTAAATTTGGCCCTGATGTGACTGCACCACTGTGGGCTCAGGTCACAGGATTTCTGTTGAGAGGGGCAGTTATCAGTGAGCTGTCAATCTTACTCTGACAGCAAATCAATCACCACATGTTTCCCCCCCCACCCTGTCTCTCTTTTATCCCCTACAAAATCAGATCATTACCCCCACCAACATACATCCCCCTGCTCCGGCGTGGATTTTCTCTTGACAGCCGGCTTTTTCACTCCCTTTTTGTCAGACTCCTTCCAGCGGCAGCCCGACTTCTTTTTCTGTCTCTGTTTCATTGTCTAGTCAATATGTGGCTGGGTCACCAAATTCTTGACGGATCCGAGCCCATCTATCTGCTCAGACTAATGTGTTGTGACACTCTGCTTCCCTATTACCTCCCTCTGCAGGGCGGTGTCTTCCTGACAGGGCCACTCGCCTGCCCAAAGCTTGTCCATCACTTCCAACACAGAGATTTGAGGAAGGGAAAACAGCAAACAGACAATCTGGAGTAAATGTTCCCTGCTCTAAAACCACCACACCCATCATCAGCTGCCTTTGTCTCCATCTTAATTTTGAGTCATTTACTGAACTCACTGCCATCAATAATAAACACTGTGGGGTGGGCACATGCTCTGACCCATCTAATCGGCTGCAAAGATCAATACACCGAAGGATTAGAAAGACTGACATCGTTCTTGGGAAACACTTCTGAGGGAGCACTCTCGCATTTTAAGCGATGCAGCAGCCCGGTGCTGAGCTGAGCTGTGTGGCTTTTTAGCTGAGTCACTCCTTCGCTCTGTGTGCACTGCCACATTCACTGCAAGGATGCAAATATACACAGAGATAAAATAAATAAAGGAATCATTACATTAAAACTGATCAAATATCTCAATATGTGACACCCTATTTTCTTTTCTCTCTGTGGTGCAGGGAATCCAAACAATGAAGCTCGACCGGCTTGATGGAAAGTTCAGCTGCCAGGTTTAGCTGCACCGCAATGGGGGGGTT
Source organism: Platichthys flesus (assembly GCF_949316205.1). Taxonomy (NCBI): domain Eukaryota; kingdom Metazoa; phylum Chordata; class Actinopteri; order Pleuronectiformes; family Pleuronectidae; genus Platichthys; species Platichthys flesus. The sequence goes on along the minus strand of NC_084954.1, from coordinate 11,638,036 downwards.
TCGAAAAACCACCACCAGTGTTTGCAAAAAAGGCAACAGATGAAAGGAGCAAGAGGCTGCAGGAAACGGCCTGTCACAACATTACGACAATGATTCCTGTTTTTCACAGACAGAAAGCTGGAGCTAGAGCTCAGTGCGGCGAGCAGACTACCAGCTCAGCGGCACCATGCCAACTGTTTTTAATTTCAGAACCTGAATGCATACTGCCACCATAGTGTCTATTCAGCTGCAACTGCAGACTGTGCCTCCATTTCTCCACAAACCAATGAGTCACACTTCACTATAAACCTAATCATAATCAAATGCCAGCCAGGATTGGATTTTTTTTCTTTTCCAAGAAGTGAATGAGGTATAGAGAATGAAAATGAGTTATTCTGATATTATTCAAAGTACAAGCGAAGACAAATGTCATGCTTGAAATGTCATCCTCAATCAACTGTTAGAAGAATTAAATTGTTTTAAACCAATTCAATTGGAAGTGAGAGAGAAGAGTAAGAGAGAGATGGAGGAGAAGTTATTTGAAATGTCATCAGTCTCGTGTGTCACCTGCAGCAGGCAGTGGACTGTATTAGCTGATCAAGCGGCCGGATTAGAGAGACAGACGCTTGGATTACAAAGGTCCCCTCGTTGCTCCTGTTGGACCGGAGTTTAGGAGCTTTAAATAGACAGAGGTGGATCAGTGAAGGGGAAGACTTCACACACGTCCTGAGTGGAGATTACAGAGGAGGAAAAGGGAGTCAAAACGTGGCAGATCAAGCTTGTTTTCAAATCCCAGTGTGTGTGTGTGTGTGTGTGTGTGTGTGTGTGTGTGTGTGTGTCTGTGTGTGTGAGTGGGGAAGGGGTCAAAGAGGAGAATGATGAGCGGCCAAACGACTTCTGCACGAGATTCGAGAAACATGTTAGAGGATTCCTTCCTCCCATCAGTCACATCCTTTCTGGAGTCAAACTCAGGTCAAATGGGAATCACCTTGCTTCACAGTCACAGTCACACACGCACTCACGCACGCATGCACACACGCACTCACACACGCACACACACACCCACACACACACACACACACACAAACACACACACACACACACACACACACACACATACACTGACCGCATGATCAGACGTCACAAAAATCCCCATCTTTATTTTTCTCTGTTTCCTAACGGAAGAGATTTCAAGATTGCTTTAGAGAATAAATAAATGATAAAATCAAACAAATCCAATTATCACTCCAGTTTGCACAGTGAATCATTATGGGATTAATCATGTGAATTTAATGTGCCATACACATTAAAGCTGGCCCATCCATTAGCTACAGCCTCCTGCTTATCTTTTGAGTGCCGCAGGGGGCTGGAACCAATTGCAGTTACTGCATGAATACCGAGATATATAATTCCACCTTTAATTTGGCTTTTTTAGTACTTTTTAGTACCGGTGCTATATTTTAAAGTTATGAAAGGGGGGGAAAAAGTTTTCTTTCCCAAATTAATTGATAATGAAGATGCAGAGGAAGGTCAATTTAAAAAAACAAAGCACAGTGTAACCTCTAACAATGGACTCACACGCTGGAGGCTTCAACCAAAATGCTGTTCATTCACTTTAAATGGGGTTACGTCCAGTGCTGTTGAATTCCATTGTGGTTTCATTGGGTACTTTTTATGCAACAAAGGAGGCACCAGCCATTCACATCGTGCGGGTGCTTTCATTTACTTCGGCTATCTAATGGGTCCCAATCGGACGTCTCACCCACCGTCCAGCGTAGCACCATCCCTATCGAGCAGTTTGCAGTCCCTAAAGCCGGGAAACAGTGAGACGAATCTAAAACCAAAAAAAAAAGAAAGAGGTAAGAGGGTAAAAAAGAAAAAGAGGAGGATGATATGGTCCATTGAGGCAGAATAGCTTCGTCTTAGCTCTGACACATACTGTATATACACCGATATCCCTGCACACTGCTTTACAAAGCGCACACACACTCTCCTCTGTCAAAGAGGAAGTGTTCACGGTGTAGAGGAGGGATTATGCTGGATATGTGGAGCAGATCTTGCTCAATGCTAGTGATCCCTAAACTGAGAGGGTTTGAGCTCAGCAGCAGGCTGGATTTGTCTTTTCTTTCCCTCACCTCTTTCACCTCTCGCTCTATTTGTCTGCCTCGCTCTCTCTCATTAAACTGTGGTAGGGGTTAGGAATAAATCAACCGTGGGTGGACAAGAGAGAGACTATAGTTACTGTCTTTCTCTAACATTTACCCTCAATCCTCAGGCTCTCATCTATGTTGTTAGCCTAAGAGATTGCTTTTTGGTTTAGAGCGATATGGAGATTTACAAGTGTTGTAAGAAGAGCATCAACATGCTGAGCTGCAGCGTTGAAGAACTGCAACGAGAAAAATGATGCTCATCTGGGCGATGAAGATGATGTTGAATCCTAAGTGCTCGAAAAACTGGTATATGATGTCCATGGCCCAGAACGGCTCCGCTGCGTCCAGAACATAATTTATACCAATCTATACCGGGCCTAAATGTTATCCGAAATGTGAGATGAAAGACAATACCCAACCCAGATACAGCCTGTTCAAACTGCCGCTGTCTGGAAACCGATAGAGAAATATCAGCTGCTGATCCACCAGACATCAGAGCTGCTTTCTTGCCTCAGGCCAACAAACTGAATTCATCCTCCACACTTACTATTTTTGAGACTTGAATATTTATTAATTTTCATCACTTGACTAGAGTAGCCTAGAGGGACTATATCTGCAATTTTGTTGCACAATGTTTTGTCGCATGATGACAATAAAACAAAATCTTTAAATATGGTGTACATGATTCAGGCCTATCTACCTGTAGTGACTCTTTATCCCCCCTGAATCAACAGCAAATGTTCCTCTTACAACAAAATGATATCAAAACCATGACACAACCCTCACTTTTCACAGGACAGACAGGTTGTGATAATGGCAGCAATTTTCATCACACAACCTATAATTTGAAAGATGCTATCAAGGAGCAAAAAAGCCTGCGTAACAAGTGACATCTCTGGCTGAATTCAACTGTAACAAACAGCTGTGACTTTTGGGGAAGAATCAGAAACACTAAGTCATGGTTGGCATCGGCTCCAGCCTCTGACACACGCCTCTCCCACAGTCTCAACCTTTCTCCACATAGAACAGGGCTTTGTCTCTCTGTAACAAACAGCCAGGAAGGAACAGGAGTCGGGACACTCGTTCCATCCAGTATGTGTGTGTCTGTGTGTGTGTGTGTGTGTGTGTGTGTGTATTGCTGTTCATCCTCCAAGTAACAGTGTTGTTTCGGTAAACCAGATTTCCACTTTGGTGTGAGAATGATCTCACATGTTTGCCAGAGGCTGAACTTGGGCCAGTCGTATATCGGCCATCTGGAGGGATAGAACATACTGTGAAACGACAAGTTGATTACACAACACGATTGAAGATAATTATTTCTAACTGCGTAATGAGAGTTTTACTTTTAAAGTTTCTATTCTTGAATTCTCTTTCAATGCCCTGTTTTATATCTTTCCAATGTATTTCAGGAGTTATTTGGTTTTGATTAATTATTTAAAGATCTCCTTGAAAATCCAGCTGAATCCAGCTATGTTTAGCTTGGGTGAGCAATAAGCTTCACTGGTTCAACTCATTAAATGTTCTGAACTCCTTGTTGTGACAGTGGACGGTCAGTTCAAGCAGACTGTAAGCAGGGACGGATCACTGAACAGACCTACAACTAAAAAGACAAGTCATTACTACAAAGAGACATCAGTAGAGTGCATACCTCCACCAAGGCCCCTTTATGAAACCACCTTTAAATTCACTATGATTTCGATCTGCACCAAATTGCTCACAATTTGAACACTCATCAATACCGGGTAAAATACCGACTACACCTGCTTGATTCGTTTCATCAAGATCCATGAACTGTTTTCGGAGAAATCAACAAAAACGCTCCATCTCAAAATGTCAGTGTAAGTGAACACATTTCTCTGGATCCATTCCCTGATCCACATGCACACCAAAATGTCTTTCCTGATCCAAACCACATCCTTCCACCAAGTTTCGTGGTAATCCGTGCTATAGTTTTGTGGAATGCTGTCGACTAACAAACAAACAAATTACAACGACAACGTAACCTCCTTGGTGGAGGTGATGACACGAAACAACTTCAAAGTGGCACAAATTCTCTACACATAAACAAGTACAAAGAGACAGTTTTACAAATAACTGAAACTAACTAAGGATAACAGAGAGGAAAACCAACCAATACCTGTCCTCTTTCCCTGATCTCTGCACCTCTGTTCAATGTACTCAAGATGATTTTAATGGAACTCTTAATGGGATTCTCCCCTTTTCCCTCTCTATCTGTTACATGTAGGCAAAATGCCTGCACTGAACACACACACACATACACACACATACACACACACACACACACAAACACACACACACACACACACACACACACACACACACACACACACACACACACACACACACACACTCACAAACACACACATACACACAGCTGGGGCTTCCCCCTTGTTTCTTCCATTAACAACAGATGTAAAAGACCAATTAGGTTGCTGAGCTTCCTGTGGGAGCTGCAGCACAGGCACCAAGAGGTTAATTATACCTGTTCACATTACAACTGGTCAGAGGAGATCCTGGGCTCGGTATAAACATGAAGGGCGACTCATGAGCCGCGACTCTGGGCCCAGTGGAGACAATGTGCCACTGAAGATGATTAACATTCATTTAATTGAGCCGACATTCAACCTGACACAGTAATTTAATTTATCTCTAATTCATCTCAAACAGTTTGGTGATGTACTATGGGATTAAAACGGGGACAGGCATTCATATGCGCTTATATGAATATGCACATGTGAATGTCAAAACACATACCTGTATGCACATGGATGATTTATGCAGGAAATAATTTGCATACTAATTTGAAACACATTTGTATGAGTGAGTGCGCTTTACAGCTTCTGCACATGTAAAAGCATGGAATATAATTCCTCTCTTCTTGCCTTGACTGGACAGAGTCGCCTCGTGACATTTAAAGCATCAGGAAACAAGCACAGACTAAAAATAATAGCATCTCTGTGGGATCCTCCTGACTTGATTTATTACCAATGGCCCTCCCCCATAGGTAGACTTCAACGCACGGCTGGACACATTCTGTGTTACCATGCAGATGGGAAGAATCCGACTTTGTTCTGAAGTACACAATTCTCTTTGTGGCTCTTTCATGGTATTTTAACACATTCATAACATCTTGTTCAAGGACTCATACGGCCTGCAAGTCTCCTCTCCTGACCTTGTGATGGTATGTACACACATAGTGAACTTGAGGATACACACGCACACACAAGCATGCACACACACACACACACACACACACAGTGTGATAAATTGTGCTTATCTCTCTCATGTTCGACTGCCTGAAGTGTGAGTTTACAAACACACACACACACACGCTCACACACACAGTATATATATTTAGCACAGGAACTTGCACACTCCAGTTTTACATGCCTGATTGTTTTAGTAGGTCATGGGATGAGACTGCATGAATGTGTGTTAGTGAAGGAATAGATGAGAGGCAGAGAGAGAGGCAGAGAGAGAGAGAGAGAGAGAGAGAGAGGCAGAAATACTCAGTTCAGCAACATCTGCTCCTAGACTGTGTGAAGCTCTAGATTTCAAATTTTGATAGAGTTTAATACAAAAAAATGTTTTAATCAAACAGCGTGCGGAAGTGACTAAGACTTCATTTGTCTTTAGAAATTGGTTTTGTCTGTGTGTCTGTGGAGCTGATCATTCAAAGGTCAAGTGAGATTAATTTGTTTCAGCACTAAAACATTATAGTTGGGGGCTGTGTAGTGTGACAAAATACACCATGGGAGGACAGTAACATCTATTTTCTCATATTAATTCCCAACTGATGATCATGTTGTGTTACAGATCACTTTACCGCAATATCTTTGTAATATGGATGCTGCTTTGCATTTTTCATGTCAGGAACACTGGCAAGAAAATTTGCGTCAAACAACACAAACAAAGGGGTTTGTGTTGGTCATGTCCAACAGCTCTATTACACATATTTCCATGGGCTGGCTGTGGCTGAGGGGGTAGAGCGGCCACTGTCCAAACAGAAGGCCGACCTCTGCATGTTTATATAACTACAATATTATACAATTAATTACACTATGAAGATAAAGTATGGATCTATGTAAAAATCGACGTCAACACTATTGCAGGTAGAAGATTCAATCGGAGATGCAGGATATCAGAGTCATGGCTGGCACCACATGAACGTGCATCATTTCCCAACTGGCAGCAGGAGCAGCCACAGATCTGCTGGCTCCCAATGATAATAAACACACACAGCTTGACGCTCCATGAGCACAATCTGCTGATTTAGACAACATAGCACAGCAGGAGAATATGCGCCTGTGTCCTGCAGCAGACACTCACGACCGCTACAGCCTGTACTGTATATGTTTAAGGAATACACAGTGTCGACCTCAGTGATAATGGCTCACTATTCTGCAGAATGAAAGAGAAAGAGCGAGGTGAAGCTTAATCGGTGGAAAGGCATACAAATCTGGGCTGATAAGGAGAATGACTCATGAAGCGAGACACTGCTTCAAACAGTGCTGCTCAATATCTTGAGAAAAAAACTATTTATAAGCTCACCTCAGGGCGTCCGCTCAAGATCAAAGAGAGGGAGAGGGTTTGGCGTGGGGATGAGGGTGAGAAGCTACAGAAAGAGGGAAAGTAGAGCAAGGTGAAGAATGGAGAGTTTTAAAGATTGAAGAAGTTCAGCAACGCTGGAAGAATCAAGAGCTGGAGAGTGATGTGATGTGAGCTCTGACACAGCTAAAGGAAATCAATGTCAGCTCTTAAATGAATCAGCAGAGGTGGATGAGTTATCCCACTCAGATCCATATTTATTGTGCCGCTGCTCCGATACATATTACAGACACAGATGATTAAGGCAGGGAAACACATCATTTCCGAAGACTCCACTGGATCACTCTTTCTCCACTGACATAATTTGCACTTTTATGTGAGTTGTGCAAATATCAGAGTGCAGGTGGGGATTTTACCAGGCATTGATGGGTACGGCAAAAGAATCAGAGGGAAAAGAGGGGAATATGGACAAGAGGACATTTTCTAACCTAACATTGTGGTAAAGTATCCATCTAATAATTCCAAAAATCAAGGTGTGTACATGGGCCGCATATCTTGAGAACCATTGATCTTATCACCTTCACACATGGCATGTGTATTGGTAATGGCCCAAGGAAGTGAAGTGTAGAATTTTTGAATAATTTGAATAAACAAGATGACCGAAGCTCTGTTGTAGCAGCGGCTGACTGTGACTTTATAGATCACGATAACAGCTCGTTCACGACAACATCATCAACTGATTCTCCAGTTCAGGATTCTGCATACTGAGTCCTATACAGTGAACTTTGAATAAGCAGGTGAACAGCTCTTTGTGCAGCAGCGTGGTTCAGCATCAGGGCTCTGCAGACTTAGTTCAGCAGTTGGTCTCTGCTCGCTGCCCCTAAATTACCACAAGTCACTTTTACAAATTTTGAAAAAAAAGCTTCAACCAGCATTACCACAGGCCAAGCAAACAGACCACTCCAAACAGGCAGCATCTCCACAGACAGCCACAACACCAAACATACATTGGGGGAAATCAAAAGTCAGAGCAGTCTCTTCCTTGTCCTCCTCCTCCCTGCCATCCTTTCTTGGCTCCCGTGGCTGGTAATGTGAGTGAGATTTACTTTATTCCTAATCCCTCAACACGTGCCATCATCTATCAGGGTTCGGACGGAGATAAGAACAGATGTGCTGCCAAGAAATGGGAGGAGACTGTATGGAGCCTTGTCACCTCTGTTGTGACTCAAAATACCTTCAGGAAACATCAAACGAGCCTCTGTCTTTATTCATTTTCCCTCTATGCCGCACATGTCCAGCCCATCCATCTGCACTTCTCTTTTTGGTTGGAAAGATTATCTGATTAAATCAACATTTGGTTTTCTTAATTAAATCTCCCTTCCGTGGCTGGTTTTTCGCTCCTGTCTACGATCTACCCCAGCTCCTCCCTTACCCCTGCCCCCTCTGAGATCGAGCTGCCATGTTTCGATGCCATCTTGCTATAGTGGGGAGTGAGATGAGGGCTGTGCCAGTGCGCCTGTGGCTGCACATCATGCGTGTAGAGCAGGAACATAAAGGGACACTTGATCCATATCTGAGCAGACATCATTATCTGAAAAGGTAAATGAGCGAATCAACTAAACGATTGCGGGGGAATGGATTTCTTAGCGTGGAGAGGCTGCGTACAGTGAGAGGAACACAAGTGTTTGATCATCAGTATTATAGTGCAGTGAGCCGGCTTTACTTATTAACAGATTTACTTAATAAAACATCAGGGACTTTTGGTGCATCAGAAGCTAATGAATAAGATATCCCCTTAACTCCTATTTTGGCTCTAATGGTGGTTTAATACTTAGGTAACATCTCAAATACTTTTTTTTGTATCTATATTTTCCTTGCAGACATTCAAATCATCATTCCTGAATGAGTTTATTGAGTTTAATACATTTTATTTTCGTAACGCAGGAAAGATTACTGTGATCGACTGACTAATAGAGAGTAAGGAGTCTACAGTCACCTGGCTAACTGGCTAGCAGTGTGTTTCCTATTTATCATTAGTTGTTTACCAAGGATATTAAAGCTTCCAATACTTTGAATCAAATTGGGGATTTCTCTGACCCTGCATACTGAGATCGGAGCTGAATCGACACGTTGACTGACAGATAGACAATCTGCAACAATATTGATAATTCACTTATAATTCATTACTGGTTCCATAACCTGCTTTTCTCTGTTAATACAAGATATATTGGCTATTTCTCACTTCACAAAAAGCAATATAAATGATTAATCAAAGTATGAATTGATCACAGCATCCACTGAAATTCATGAAGATACCCCAGGTGTGCATTTTTTAGCAGTAACCTATTTACGATCACAACTTGAAGGGGAATTCAAGGACTCTCCGGTCGGCCATGTGAGAGAAAGCCTCCAAAAGGCATTGCTTCCGGGTAGTAATAGAAGCAAGAAGACATTTTCTTCATCTGATGTCATTCATCCCTCCATCCTTCCATTCATCCTTTATCTATACCATTTTTCCTTTGAGTGGCTGGAGTCATGATATCATGACATTGGTGAATTCTGTTAGAAACCACATCAATCTCATTACCAGCAGCACAACACAAACTAATTTAATCAAATCTGCCCTGTCCTCCAGACCAAGCTGATTCACAATGTGATTTAACACAGGAAAAAAAAGCTTCTCTACAGGATTTACTTCCCTCATCAGCCATAATCAGTGTATGTGTTTGTGTTTGTGTGTGTGTGTGTGTGTGTGTGTGTGTGTGTGTGTGTGTGTGTGTGTGTGTGTGTGTGTCTGTGGCTCAGAGTGTGTAATGGGGCTAATTTTCAGTTAGCCTGAGCTAGCTGACCTCCGTAGGACAAAGCGTGCAGCCTGCAGTTTAGCTGACCTAGTCTCTGAACATTAGTGTGGTTGGGTGCTCCACAACACACGGGCAAGGGGAGAGAGAGAGAGAGAGAGAGAGAGAGAGAGAGGGAGAGAGAGAAAGAGAAAGAGAGAGGGAGAGAAAGAGAGAGAGAGGGAGAGAGAGAAAGAGAAAGAGAAAAAGAGGAATAAATGACATCATTGGCTTTTGCTTAGAGTGGATCTGGGTTCCGCTGCACAACAGCAGCAGAGGAGTATGATGTCACTTAGGCCTACAGGCCTAACACACAAACAAACAGAAACATACACACTGGTCCTGAAGATGTTTGCATGTGAACACACTCCGACTGACACACACATGTCAGTCTTAACTTCGACAACCACTAACACACAGGCTCACCTAATTAAGCAGTCTATCTGGGAGAAAGAGAGAAAGAGAGAAAGAGAGAGAGAGAGAGAGAGAGAGAGAGAGAGAGAGAGAGAGAGAGAGAGAGAGAGAGAGAGAGAGAGAAGGTTGGATAATCCCTGGCAACAGCCCCTGAGCAACATGTCTTTTTGGATCAACTTGCACTCTGAGAAGAAACATGACTTGTGAAGGATTACACACAACCCTGTACAGTCGGACAACTCACACTCATTCCCTCTGCTCACAGTCAAGACATCTGAAGTAAGGAATCTAAAAAAGTAGATAAGCTCAGGTCCTCTACCTCTTCCGGTAAAAGAGACAAGACAATTAAAAAATAAGGACTTATCGGCATGAGTTACTGCTTTGACACCAAACTCCTGTCACTTGTCACCACTTGACTGAGCTTTGAGGGCAACACATAACATTTAACTCTTTCGGAGACGGGTTCCCATACATGAACTCTGCGTATCTGCTGATACCGAGAACCGACCTGATAACGTATTTTAACAGCTGTATGCTACTCACCCCATATGTAAGGGAGGATTGCTGTAATTGTTTTATAGCCTGATTTTACAGCCACAAATAAATAAATAATTTTAGCTAGTTTTGGCGAATGCTTAACTACCAGAAATCCCTTTTTCTTCAACGTTGTAAAAAGAGTATTTGCCAGCGTTAGTACAGTGCATCTGCTGTTTTGGAGTTCCGAAGAAGTGTTTTCTTGGAAAAGAAAATGGCAGTTTTATCTGTCTGAAACTAATAAACTTTAAACATGTGGTATCGGATCATTAAATAGATTTAAATACTCGCCCATGCCGCATGTAGCATATTCAGCTGTATCGGAGGCATTTACGATGCTGTTATCAGCACATATCTCGTATATGCTGTGCTGCAAAGGCTGTTACTGCCTCTACATTTCCTCATAATATGTTGTGTATCTTCTATTAATGTGCACTTCTACTCCTGTTTTAAAGGTCAATCCAACCGACCAATCTCAGGTGCAATCTCTGGCACCGTCAGCATTTAGCCCATCACATAGGAATACAACACGTGAGAAGTGAGGACGAACACTTCTTTCCTCCCTTCGTTAATCTGGGTCATCCGGAATTAGCACCTACATCTGCTACTTATTCCTGTTTCTTTACACTGGATAACATCGCAAATTATAACAGATATACTGTTTATATGTAGTCATAGATGGACTTGATGTACCAGTGGAGATTGTGCAGTTATGTAGATATCATATCTCTCTTTACTGTAAATACTGTGTGAAATATTGAAAACATCTTTCAGCTTTGGATGACCTATATCTCTACTATACGCTTCTGTGTCTCCTTGTCTGCAACTGCTCCTTTGTGATTGCTACAAATTTAATGAGAGAGATCCACATGGGATAAAAGCTTTCAACTGACTCCATCACATCAGTGATTCCAGTATCCGTGGCAGGAGATGGTGCTCTCAATTCCACATCCGCAATTTGCTCTATTAGACAATGATTCTTCCTCGACCTAATCGACTACTAGTGCTTACACAGAGCAGTAACCATTATTGATTTTTTCATTATCCATCAATGCCACTTTACACTACTCTGTGCTTCAACTGTAATAGCTAAGCCTCACAGATCAGCAGCACCCAGTCACTGCAACTGCTAAGTACACAGGGAAAAATGGTAAATGTTCAATAACAGCAATATAGATGCCAAACGAATGGGAACAAGAGTTAGTGAACTGGCTGAGAGACAAAACTATGATGTGGTTTATACTCCGTCTGCTAAATTAGTCTCTGTTGGAGACACAGGTTAGTGTGGAGATTAAACCCTAACTGGAGTTGGTCAGTAGGACAGTGATGATTTCACTCAACTAGACAACGTAGAGCTTCATTCTAGAGCCTGAACACTCGATCATAGATGCTGAATTAAGGACATAAATGTTAGTACGTAAAATATAAAGAAAAACATACACAACATACAGAAAGAATGAACACCGATACCAAAATGTCTGTGAAAGGCTAATAGAACCCACAAATAAACTGAGATACAAGGACGCAGAAGAGCATATAGTTTCTAATTGAATGTACTTAATCTCACATAAGGTTTACTTGTTTCTTGGAAATACAACACAAACTGATCTCACTCTGATGTGTCATGCTGTTTTCGCTCTTCCCTGAGTCACCCTCTCCCGCCCATAACATCACCAGGCTGGAGTATATGCTCTCTCCCTCCGCCAGCAAATAAGTTATAGTGCAGCAGGCGGAACATGAGGAATAATGTGCTTTTTCTGTGTCATTCAGCAAACTGATTGCAATCAACCAACAGTGGAGAAATATATTCATAACATACCGCTCGATAATCAGGGCAGAGCTGAGAGGAGAGGACTGTTCCTCATCTCCCTCCTTCTTTGTTTAATAGCTCTCCTCGGCTGTCGTGCACTGTTGACATTATCCTGGCACTGATTACACAAACTTCCTTTTAAATCTACAGTGGGGTTTTCCCCCTGTAAATATCTTGAATATGAACACCACCACGTCTAGATCTACTGGTTAATCTATACTGGTCAATCTGGACCAGAAACATGTTAAAGTCCTGCACAACAAACTAGAGGTTAAACCCGAGAGCTGGAGCTGAAATAGCTCATGTCTGCAACACAGACACACAGAAACACCTCTGCCGGGTGTCAAGTTTAGCCAGTCAGCTGATGACATGTCAAGTCCAGAGAAACGACATGCAGCTGCAGGAGGAGAGCGGGACGGGGGAGAGGAAGGATTAGTTAGTTTTACCGTTGCAGAACTGTAGCAGGGATGAGGTGTCGTACAAGCTGCTGTAGCTGGAAAAGCCGTCCTCCATTCTCAACCTCTGCTCCGCTCCCTCTGTTATCCACCACTCCTTTGCTCTGTCTCTCCCGCTCTCTCTCTCTCGTTCTCTCTCTCTCTCTCTGCTGACTCCTCTCCGTTAGTTTATCGTTCACTTGGCGGCCGAGGCGCTCCCTCCATTCACTCTGCACGGGTCAGGCTCCCTGGGTGAGTCACCATGGCAACCCATTCACGATTATGTCATGTGAACATCCAACCCCTCTTCTTCTTGTCCTCTTCTCAAATCCTCAAACCCACCCTCTCACAAAAAAAAGTCCTGAACTACAGCAGGGGGGGGGAGCACTCCCTGCTGAAGAATGACTGAACCGGGAGACACACGAGGAGTTCAGGAGCTGCTGTCTTTGAGAGAACTTGTCCTCTCCTCCCTCTGTTGTCCTCTCGTCCTCCGTCTGTCCTCAGCTCAGGCAGCTGGGTGTCGTTAGCTCCCGGTGATCAGCAGCAGCAAAACAGCTTTAAGAGGGCTTGAGCTGAGAGCGCAGGCGGGCAAGCTCTGGCATCGGCAGTTACTGTGTGTGTGTGTGTGTGTGTGCGTGTGTGTGTCAGAGCCTGTGTGTGTGTGTTAAGATAATGCTCGGGACAGCCCAGCCTTCCCCTGTCACACAGTGTGGACAAGTCAGAGTACAGGGGGCTGGACCTGACGGATGGATCCTCCTACTTTTGGTGAGCAAGAGAGGAGAGAAGAGGAGAGGATGCAAACAATGAAGGAAACTAAACCGATAGTTAAATGACTATAAAATAACTTGTGCTACATCCATACAACAATGTTATCTTTTGAAATAGAATAAACCCTGCTCTGGTTACAGAAGTTTGGAAATGTAGCTACCCCGGTTTTAGTTTGACAACTATGGGACTGTGTTTTAATCTGGTTGGGCAGAAACTGAGATGTTTGTAAACACAGACCCTCAGCCGATTGTCTTAATCATAATACGTGACCCCAACGAAAAAGAAAACCACCGGAATTATCCTCAGCTACCAGTGCAGAATACAAGATTGATAGTTTGCGCTGCTATCCTTGTGAAGACACTGCAATGACTTCCATTCATTGTGAACAGCCTTAAAAAAAAGTATCCCTGACCATGACCATATCTAACCTTAACCTAACACCAATTCACGTCTAACCCCTAAACTTAACCAGGAGCTCAGAAAATCCTCTGATCCTGAGAAGATCGGGGTTCATCCTGGAAAAGGTTCTCAGGTGGTATCCAAAGTGAGCCAAAACACTCCCAGTTGTTGTGGTATGGAGTCACACGGGGACACCCCACAGCTGACTAATGTCCCATCTTTCCCTGCAGCCGCCACCAAACATATTGGAAGTGAACACTGCACAGGGATCTCTACTGTGTCGAAACATGATTACCATTCTGTCCTCTGTCTGTCTTATCTGGCCCGCTGCAGACTGCACAGAGACAGAGGGATCCTTAAAACGAGGATGAGAGGGGGAGAGAGGGAAGGGGCCAGGGGAATGATGAAAAGAGAGAAATAAAAATGGGATAGAGGGGGAGGGGATGGAGGAGAGAAAAAAAGAAGGAGAGAGTGCTTGAGGAGGGTGTATGGGGGTGTACCAAATTAAAAACTGAGCAGGGTGGGAGTTTAGTGAGGGGGAAATGGGGGATATCCCACAGAATAAAAGCGGGAAATGGGAGCTTCTAAATTCTGGCTGGGGTTTTGAACATATGCGTGTATGTGTGTGTGTGTGGGGGGGGGGGGGGTTACATTATTTATAATTCCAGCTCTCAGGGCAAAATAATAAGGCAGAGTCTGTGGCCTATATTCATGTCGGAAACACTCCCCCTTTCTTCCTAGATCACAAGACGGAGCTGAGAAAATGACACAAAGGCAGGGATGCTCTAAAGACAGCAGAGGGAGAGAAAACGAAAGGATTTATTTGTTTCTCCAACTGTTGGCCCACTAGTGGTAATATTATATGTCCATGTGAAGCTCCTTTCATTCAAATATCAGTCAGGATAGGTACAATCGTGACCTTTAACAGGAGAAAGAGGATGAAAGCGATCGTTTTTTCTCAGAAGAAGGGTGAAGCCTTGATCAGTTTATGGTTCAAGGCCTCAGTGTTGCTGACCTCACAGCTGCAGCCCTCTCTCTCTCCATCAGGAACACACTGCTCTCTGCTTAACCTATTACACAATTACATTGAGCCTCCAACAGATCTGCAGAGTCTAGGAGCAGACAGGATTATGTGCGAAAACAAGGTGCTTATTGTGACGCTGCGTTCGCACACACTGCAACGCTTGTTTGGGGAAATCATTAGGATATTACAATTGGAAAACTCAGAAAGTAAGATTGTGGGTTGACCTTTATTGGCCGTTTGCACACATCGCCCTTTGTCTATCTCGACAGTTAATATTCTTAGAATGTGTAAAAGTGTCACAAGGTATTTAGATTAACATGCAATCAGACCTCTGAAGCTATAAACCCCCTGAACAACCACAACATCCAGCGATTTCATTCATGTACAGAGAGGAAATCCATGCAGCTTCAGTCCCAGGGTACGACCAACACACAACGTAGACATCCTTTGTGTTTTGTTCTGACGCCTGCAGTCACGGGGTTGTTTGGTCTAAAAGATTCAGATTACTGTAAATCTCAGATTTGGCATCTAGATTAGGGACAGTTCTGTTTTTTTGTGTGTGTCTGTCTCTCTTTACTTTTTCGCTCCAGTGAGAAGGGGGCAGCCAAAACTGGGGTGTGTTCCCATCACAATCCACCCCCATGGGTCTCAAAACCTACCCAGAGGGTGGCAGGTGGTGGGACTGCTGCTGCGCTGCTGCTGCTCCACCCCTCCTCGATCCACACCTCCCCATTGTTCCCCCCTTCCAGCACCCCACAGGGAATCTAGATGGTGCACGGACACACACTCGGGCGTTTACAAAAGAGGCTTTTATGGGGGGAACAAAAAGTAAATAGTGAAAGAAATGTAAAAAGAAATTTAAGCAAATAAGGTGCTCTGATGGCATTTTGTATAACCTGCAGGGTCATAGCACATGGTATGCTACAGTGTCTCAACATGAAACAGCTGGCCGGGCTTCAGTGTCTTACTCAAGATCACTTTATCAATCCTCTTACTTTTCTCACCTGCCCTGCTGACTCTGTTTCTTTTTTTACAGCGTTTGTTCTTTGGGGGTTGAATTCAAACTGTTCACTTCCTTTTTCCCCCTGTCTCTGACAGAAACTGCTGACATTGGTTGTATCCACAGATGATCAGTCAGTCTGTCAGTGGCCAGGATTATACAAAATCTAATCCAGAGCTAAGAAGGAAACAGGGTCAATCCTCTGTATGATCCAGCCACCATCTGTGTGCCTGCCCTGGTTATTGGGCTTCTTTGTGCTTTACACAGAATTAACCCAACCTGGAGTTTAATAATTCATATAAAGTCTGATTTCAGACAAAGCCCAGGGATATGTAATATGCAATACTCAGTCACTCTGGTCAGGCTGTATACACACCCTTATCACAATGTTTTATGGTGCTGCGTGAAGTTGTAAACCAACTGGTTAAACATTACAATATAGTAGCACCACTACATCAGCTTTTTAAAATATGATTTACAAGGGCCTCTTAGCTGTCCTCATCATGATACAGGAAAAAAAAGAAAAGGCACAATTTACTTTGCGCTGGAGCGACTTGAAAAAGGAGAAGTGAATGTGTTGAATCAAACAGGTAGCAAAGGTCACTCAGCATGAGTCTGTGCCAAAGCAAAGTGTGTGAGCCAACAGGAACGAGAGAGCAGAAAATCCTCATCCTGATACAAGTGTTATTCATTTATTTCCCTGGTGATAAAATTCACGTGCAGCTCAAGATTTTACCACTCTAAACATTACGCAAAATTGTTTTTCTTACAGTGCAAGAAACTGAAAATGAAAGGGTTGATATTAATGTTACACTCAGTTTAATCTGTTTTTTTTTGCCATGCGAGCAAAACAGCTGTCATCGTGGAAATTTATCAACAACTATTAAGGGGATTGCAACTAATATGATGTACAGGCGTTCATGGTCTCCAGAGGATGAATCCCAATGATCCACTGTATTTGCCTCAGTCACAGCGGCTAAGACACTTGTTTGCATTTGGGAGGGAAAGATCCCTTTTGTTCATATTAAGTCATGTCAAATTCATTTGAATTTGATGAAAAAGTGTTAGCCCTGTGATTGTTGACAGATTTGGTTCGACACCTACCGCAAGTATGACCAAGAAATTTGGTTCAATACTATGGCTTTTCCCATGGGATTAATGAAGTATCCATCTATCTATCTATCTATCTATCTACCTGCTAAACCTGCTAAATGTATTGGTGTTTAATGCCAATTAGAAAATGTTAACATGCTAGGATGGAAATAGTTAACACCATACCTGCTAATCACTAGTCAGTGTCCTTTTTATCAGGGTAGCATGCTTATGAAAACTTCTCAAAGATGGTTCCTCTCATTTTAGGTTGTTCTCATCACACTGATGCATGTTCATGTTCTTTTTATCAGATGGTTATAATTATTTGATATTATAAAAAAATTTGGAGATACATGATCGCAGTGCAGAGTGACTCATGATTGGTCGAGCAATAATATCTCATGTTGTGAGATGGTATGCACCTGCACTGTGTGGAGAGCCCAGGGTAGCAGAGGAAGTAAGACTGTCCATGACTGACAGGCTGGCTCTTTATCCTCAACGGTCTGGACAGGAGAGCAGAGATGGTGAGAGAGGGAGAGACAGACTGGATGTGAGACGGCAGAGTACATCATCTTAGTGACGATTGAAAATAACTCAATAGTATCAGTATCAGCAGTAACCATATCTCTGCACCTGCTGCGGAGAATAACCTGTCATTTCTAAAACATGCTTATTAATGTTGACACTGAGCCAAGAATAAAACACATTTTATGACCCTGGTTCCCTCATATTGAAGACACTGAAGATGATTTCAGCTCATGAACCATTTATCAAGGTCTACACAAACACTCATTGGGAGAAACCTGACAAGTCACTGTCTGCTCTCTTTGTGTCACTGTGTGTGTGTGTGTATGTGTGTATGTGTGTGTGTGTGTGTGTGTGTGTGTGTGTGTGTGTGTGTGTGTGTGTGTGTGTGTGAAGACAAATAGTTTACCCAGAAAGATCAACTTGAATCCATAAAGAGTCCTTTTCCTCATCATGAATTATGTGGTGGAAATGTGACCTAGTTTCCCTGAGCAGAGTGATAACAGATTACTCACAGCACTGCAGAAAAGCACACAGGCTTCATCAGGCAGGATAAGAGGACTCTCATAGCAACATCCTAAAGACTGCATTCAACACTACCTGCTGTGTGATTTATTTTAGTAAACCGTCTACCCACTTACGTGCCATCCTTTCTTCATATGGAAATATTTGTTTGTATAAGGCTGTAGGGACCATGGCCATGAGTAGGTTTACATAGGTTCCACTGTGATTACCAAAGACCAGATTGGCCGGAAGCAATTGTGGTATCAAATCAAGTCCACATTGTTTGAAAGTGATCAGGTAGTCAGTTTTCATTTGTCGCACTGTACATGTAGAGATCGACAGCCAGCTTGTCATGTAATATTTACAAACCCATTTACCCACATTTAGAGAAAGAGGGAGTAATGGTATTATGGGTATTTTATAGGTGTCACTGTAAGACTAATTTCATTATTTTTAACAGTAATATTCGGTCACTAAATCAGATTGCCTTGTCAATAACTGTATGGGTAGAATGGAGTCAGTCTTATCGGATCCAAGGTGAGTGATAGTGAAAGTGTTTAGTGGCTCAGGCTCGAAACACGACAAATTCCATCTCCTGTTAAGTCTCTGTGGATTTCTTGTCCAAGGCAGACGTTATGGGAGAGACAGCGAAGGCACGTGAACGTAGAAGTGGAGAATCTGCATTTGGTCTGTAAATAGCTCATAATCCTGAGGCTGGAGAGCAGCGTTACATCTCCTACTCCAGCTCCTTGTCCCTGTTAAGGATGATATATATATATATAAAGAGGCTAGAGAGATATG
This sequence comes from Platichthys flesus, assembly GCF_949316205.1. Classification (NCBI taxonomy): domain Eukaryota; kingdom Metazoa; phylum Chordata; class Actinopteri; order Pleuronectiformes; family Pleuronectidae; genus Platichthys; species Platichthys flesus. The sequence goes on along the minus strand of NC_084954.1, from coordinate 11,619,196 downwards.
AAGGAATATACATCACTAAAGTTTCTCCACAGTATTTCTATAGATTGATATGGTCTCATGTTTGGTTGAGTGTTTTAATAAACAGCTTAAAATTTGCTGCTCTAAAAACATATTGGGAGTCCTCAAGTCTGGTTTGACTCATGATCCAGCAGAGGGCGCTCACTATCAACTTGACATATAGTTTGCCCTCTTGACCTGATCAGTAAAGTAAACCAGTAATGTTAAGATGTTTTCCTACGGTAAAACGGAGGATTGCTAGCATGACACCAAAGCATCTGAGAAACAGAGATTGGGAGTTTTTTGTGTTCTACACGGTAGACGGCAAAATAACAAACAAAAGAAAGGCTGTCTGTCCACCTTGTACCAAGCAACTGTCTTACTCTTCAACAACAACAAAGCCGTCGGCTAACTTGGTAGCTTTCCACCCATGTGAGGCAGCATAGAAGTCACCACAGACAAGTGGAGCTATGTGTTCAACTTTGTGTGTCTTTGGGTATGGGGATGGGGTAATGATCAAAAATGAAATGCCAAATGTCATGTCAAATTTGTTTAAATGGCCGCCCTAGTCTGTGGCAAACAGGTTAATATCTTGTCCATACCTCTCTTATTTTATAATATAATACTGATTGTAGAATGAACATTGGGAGGCTGATGAAATTGGAGCTAATTTTAGTTTTTTACATGTTGCTGAGTAATTGTCAAATAGATGACGTACGTGTAATTGTCTGAAATGTTGTTTGGTAGAGGTTTGCTATAGAATGAAAGTTTTCAAGTAAAGTACAAGTGGGCCAAGATGTGAACTTTGTAATTGAGCAACTACATTTCCTCACTGGTTCAGAGTCATGGACAACTCCAAGATCAATTAACACAGGCTTAATCAAAGCTTTTGTGATAAGCCAGTAATTCGTAACACACAGCCGAGTCTTTTAAAAATGTATTCATTTACCAAATGAGAACCTCTAAAATGATGAAGACTTAAATCATAACATAAAATTAAGATCAGCCCCCAGTTTGTACAGAATATATGACCCAGTGTTAAATATATTCTTCCTGAAACAACTCTCTTATTTCAAGCAGCTTTTCAGACATAAAATGCACCTCAGGGATGAAAAGCTCACACTTTATTAACCATAAAAACGCCTCAGTCTTTGTTGAGATTGCACAGCAGATCCCTTATTGCGTCTCAGTCTAGAGTCAAGTTGAACAAGTGTTATTTATGTAGCCTAAAATAACAAATCACACATTCACCCCCAGTGGGCTTTTACATTTGTACAGTATACAACACTCTGTTTGGATCAGGAAAAACTCCTATAATCCTTCATTCATCATGAAAAAAGGAAAAATATTCCCCCCCCAAAAAAGGCCAGAAAAGGAGGGGAGAGTGGGCAGACACCCGAAACAGACATTGCCCATGTGTGGAGAACAGGATTAGATTGTCAGTGAGCACACAGGCCAACACTTTGAGAGCTCTGACACCATCAAATAAGCAGTCAGACAAGTGGAAAAAAAAGCTCATCAAGAGTTTTATTTTGCACAAAGACAACAACATTTATAAAATCATAAATATTATGATATCATTCCTCCTGTGTCCAATATTGGTGCCTCTTCCCACCTCCATCCTCCCTGCCCTACCTCATTGCCATTAGCTAATGATGCCGTAGAAGTGCAGAAGACGGGTTATACACCACACTGACATCACTGCGTCTAATCTATATGTTAATGAAGCATAACTTGGACACAGATGTATTTGTGTGAGTCTATGGAAATCTGCTAGTGTGACTTCTGTTGGTCATTAAAAAGCAGCGAACACCACCTCGCAGGTCAGTGGGAGACAGTGTAATTCGTCAACCTCCTACGACTGCAGAAATGATGCATTTATCCAAAGGACGGCGATCCACATGCAAGCACACTGTGTGTCCCGGAGTGAGCTGTGTGTTCTCTCAAGCGGCGACGACATTAATCACATCTGACTTGGCTGCTGAAACATCCATGTTCACCCTGCCCCCCATTTCCTGAACCTGAGCAACCAAGAACTCTGCTCTTTCTCTATCGTACAGACCTACACACACACACACACACACACACACACACACACACACACACACACACACACAACATGCCCTGCACATTGCCCTGCAAATGTTCCAGAGGGGCTGAGTACAAATGTCCAAGTCAGTTGCTAGCTCCCTAGTAAGATATCTGGAAAAGTGAAATGTCAGAGTATAGCAAGAAATTCAAGGTGAGCAAGTGGGCGTGTCGATGTCGTTTCTAATACTTGGATGCAAGACTGTGTTTTTCTTTAGACTTTTTGTTTGATTTGGTAAAAACATCCAAATGCTTGTCGTATTGCTATCAATGTTAAAACAAACATTAAGGCGGAGTCAGTGTCTCCCTTTCCCAACGTCTTTGATGTGCTGTAGACCTGGAAGACAAGATTCTACATCCTTTTGATGAACTGCCAACAAAAACGCTATGATTTGCGCACAGTTTGATTTATATGTTACAGTATGTCCTGCCACCTGAATGTTCTGGACATTTTAAGATGAGATAAGATACAATAAGATAGGATAGTATAGGATGAACATTTTGTTCTTGTTGTTATGAATATGCCTGAAATGCACAAATGCACAATCTCCCACTGTGTTCCTCATTTGTAAAAGTTCGACTGTGAAACGTCCCTACCCAAATTTCCATTTCTCTTTAACTCGTTTTTCATGTAGAATTTCTTTATTCTTAATTAATAATTTCTCGTGCATCAGACGACTTTTCTTCCCTCCACTCTCTCCTCTCTCCTCTCTCCTCTGTCCTCTCTCCTCTCTCCTCTCTCCTCTCTCCTCTCTCCTCTCTCCTCTCTCCTCTCGCCTCTCTCCTCTCTCCTCTCTCCTGCTCCTTTCAAAGTCAAACGGCTCAGTCCTTTAATCGATGGTCTAAAATAAACTGAGGAAATCTGCCGTCTACTGCTGCAGTTTGCTCTGCTGCAAACAGTGTAGTGTGGCTGCCAGGCTCACTTTACGTCCAAACCCACACACACACGCACATACGTGCATGCACACACAAACACATAACTGCAGGTGACTGTTGTAAAGCACGTGTGACCAATGACCCATTTCCAGTCTGTTTGATAATGAGAACAGAGGGTTCAACATCAGCAAAGCCACTTGTTCTCATACTCAGGGCACAGATGGAGAGCTGACGTCAGCCGGCCATGATGCTGTCTTCATCTCTCATCTGCATTTCTGTACATACTCACCCTCACACAAACACACACACACAGAATTTGTGTTGCAGGCGGTGTCGACTGGATGCTGATGGGTTTTTGAGACTTATCGGGTTCCATTGATGCCTCTGTAAGTCTCAGTCATATAATTCAGCTCAGCAAGTGCTGCTTTTATTTCTCACCCAGCTGATCTCCTTGAAAACCCTAACCCTAACCCCTAACCCTAACCCTAACCCCTAACCCTAACCCTAATGCCTCACACCTCTCCTCTTCATCCTCCCTTCCCCCCTGTCTCCTTTTCATTTTCCCACTATTTTATCTCCATCTGTATATACAGCCCTGTTTACATCATCTTACACCTCATGACGCTGTGCTTTTCCTTCACCTAGTGATCTATATCCCAGTTTATAAAATACGCGAATGCTGCCCCCTGCAGGGCCTTTGTTGAACTGCAACCATTTATTTTGTCTAACTCAAAAGTCAGTGTCTGGAAGAGTGTTAACTAAATTGTAACCCTGATTATCAGGAGCCAGCTCTATCTTGTCATAGCACACCTTGTCCATGGATTCTATAATCACAGTGACAATCCTCCAAAAGCACCAAATGAGACATGATATAAGACAGTCTGAGAGAAAACTACTTCCACTCTGCAGTGGGGCATTTTCAATGTGATATAAGTGATAAGGTGTCTAACGAGTTTGTTGAATCATCTGATGATGGAAACGAGGACATAACACACAGACTCAATGATTCAGCTTTTATACAATTTGACGTAATTTCCTTGCAAACGCATTAGAAACTGACATGTCATGATAACGGAGGTGTGGTCAGCCGATGGTCAGCCACCTATCAAATGCATCTTGGCAGTCGTTGCCAACATTCTCATTCTTTTGAGTCATGTTTAATTATACAGAGGAGGGAACCATGCACGGATTGAGACTGAGAGGAAACAGGAAAAAAGAAGGGATGAAGGAAAGGGATGAAAGAGAATTAAACATGAGGGAAAGAACAAGACAAGGGGAAGGTTTCTATTTATAACTGATTGTTTCTGTTGATCTGTCAGCCGGGTGGTGTTAATGCTTCAGCTCCTCTGTCGGCTTGACTGCACATTAGGGAAATGACCCTCTACTTAGTGCTTTACTGTCACACGTACTGTTAGCATCCTTCTCAAAGAAACAGGGGGAGAAGATGTAAACTACAACTTGCTTAAATTGTCTATGTCCTTGCCATCCCTCTCTTTCATTCTCTACTTATCTCTTGTTCATCCTTCAAAGTCGTTCTGCATTATTTGGATGAAACCTCTGGGGAATCGCTCTAAGTTTCCATATAAGGGCCCAAACTGAACCGGCTCCTCTTTGCAGCTGAATACTTGCTGGGTGAGGCGTCCCAGTCGAGGGCTTTAGTCTATAACAGGATGGACCCAGAAAGACCCCCGCCCTGACAGAAAAGACACAAATACGCGCACACACACATACATTCTGTGTGCAGACCTAGAAATCCAAACAATTTAGAGATACCCATGCAAACATATGCACCTCATATATCTCTTTTGAACATGCACAAGTGCAGGAGCCTTGCTGCCTCTCTGTTTAGTCTTACCCATTGGTAGCCCCTCACAGTCGGACATGGCCCCAGAGAGACTTGAGGATCAGGACAGCTTCTTCGTCTCTTGTCTGCTGAGGGTCTGCAGCCTGTTTCTTCAATGTTTATGTTTCCCTGGTGAAAATAGTTCTTGCTTCTCTCTTACTGTTTAGCTCACTTATTTTACTTTCTATCTCCTTGTCCTTCCTCTTCTCGCTCCCCCTCTTTACAATCGGACCAGTGGCCAGTGGATATGCCAATCAAGTATCACACACTGCACCATTGGATGCTAAATTTGTAACCACCAGTCCAGTCCTCCCCTGGGATAAGATTTCCCTGCGCAGTCCTCTTTGGATATAATTTCACTGACTTTCTCAAAAACGCGTTATTCATTTCCTACCATTAAAATCAAATAAAAGAGGGTAATCTGTTTTTTCTTCTACAAAAAGAAACAGAGGTTTTCCCTTTCCTCTTATAAACTCACCGTGAAATGCTCAGAATCATACTTGTTCTCAAGCATATTTTTCGCCTTATCCCTTGAGCCTGCAACAGAAAACACAGGGAGTTCCTGTAAACTTCTTATCCCCTGAGAGACAGGTTGGCAAAACCTGGCACTGTAACTGAGAAATTCAATATATCTTTCCAATCTGTTGTAGTAGCCTTTGTTTCCTGTGAGGGGCGCTAGTGTCTCACTGTATCTCAGCTCCCTCATGTTGGGAGACATTCTTTGTTGTTTCCAGTTCCCCATGTGTCCTGGATACCAAAGACGTTTCCAGGGTCAAGTAACACTGTGCCGAAGACTGTACCTCTGACAGCTAAACTTAATACCAGTGTTTTATTTCCCATATAAATAAATGGGGAGGCCTGCCGAGCAACTTCTACTGAACTCAGGCAGAAAGTCATGGAAGCAGAAAAACAAATAAAGTCCTCTCACAGCAGAGAGACGTTACGTTAAGAGGCAGCACAAAGAAGAATCTGTGAAAGGGAAAATCGGGGGGAAATCAAAGATCCCCGCCGGCTTCGTCTCGTCTTCTAAATCCTTCCAGGACAATGAGAAGTGCTCGCCAGGCGCTGTGCAGGTTACTGGTCCACTTGAGTGCACAAATGTTCCCTCAGAGCAGCTCTGATTAAGCTCAGCGCTGACCTCTCCACACACTCATTCTTGAATTACCTTTCAGCTTACTCAGCTGATCCTTTGTCACTTGACTGAGAGGATTATCACGAGGGAAGGGTCCAGCATGTGACTAAGTGGGGTCAGATGGGAGACTGTGTCCGGACCAGGACCAGTGTCACAGAGGTTAGGATTTAGTGTTGTAGCGTGGGATCAGGGTTATCTGGAGGCTTGAGTGAGAACACAGGGGGAATGAGATGTAGTAGAGGGGGCTTCCTCGCTCCGTTATCTGTCCTCCATACCTGTCAGGGACAACCCCCCATCCCCCACCCACTGGTTACCAAACCCTGTCCCAGCAGCCCGAGCCCCTACACCCAGCACCACCCGTTTGATGTTTGATCTCCGACTCTTGTTTGCAGAAGAGCTCGAAGGCCCCTTCTGCAAACGTAACCCAAACCTTCACCCCATAAAGACCTCTCGACCCCTCTCGTCCTGGCAAACAGAAAAGTGGACCCTCCACTACTGTGACTTATTTTTACACACAAGCGCAGCACATGCAATTACTTTAGCTTGGGAAATATACTCCTGTGTCCAGAATGCTGAAGCAATTCTGCGTAATTAGACTGTAAAATAGTTTAATATGAGTTTTCAGGGCTTATCTCACAACGGCTATAAACCTCGCAGAGTTGCATGAGCATTAGAAACTGAGGTAAGAGGAGACGTCAGGCTGGAGCAGGAGTTTCTGTCAATATATTTAAATGCGATAACCTGGGTATTGTAAAACCTCTGGAGTTGGAGATTTTGCTTATTTGCTGTCGGCCTATTGCCACAGTCAGTTATTAACTATCAGCAACAAGAATAGCGTTATGCTACCATTTACTGGGCCTTTACAAACCAGAATGGCATTTCCAACACAATGATCGTAATGAAGTATAATAGAAGAAACACAATGAATGATTATGTTCACCAAGTAGTTTCACCACAGTTCGCTGTTGGTCGGTTTGTGTGTGTGCTTGTCTATTTGTAAGCAAGATTACGTTAATATTACTGAACGGATTTCCCCGAAATTCGGTGCAAAGATATCCTCTTTTGGTGTGGATTCAGGAATTGTTTTTCAGATTTGTTTAAGCTTCGCTAGATGTGGCATTTCACAGATTTCCCAGAGAATAGTTCATGGATCTTGATTTAAAAAAATAAGGCATATGTGACTGTAAAATTTGGTGCAGCTTGATTGAATTTAACAGGACTGTCGGGCCTCTGCTGAGGTATGCGCTCAACTCAGTGCCATTCCAGTTTCATCGTTATTTAACAGCAGGAAAACCCCTTGAGAGGACAAGCCCTTGTTTTCAACGGTGCCTTGTTACAGTAATGAAAGAAATAAGAGAGCAAAGGGGATTGAATACTCAACAGTAAAAGTCTAATTAGATCAAAACAATTGTGGTCAACTACAATAGGCCCTTCTTGGGGACTGGATGGCTCGGTGCATCAATCTGGTTGAGATGAATCAGAAAAATTAGCATTAGGTCAGATGTGAGAGGTGGATTAATGCACACCAAAATAGGCATGTACGGGTCCCGTAAATACAGCAATGAGGAAACCACATGTGTAAGGAGACACAATAAAACGGTACCTAATACGTATCCTTGTGGTTTCACGCACTTTGTTCTGTCTCTGTGTGTTAGGTCATTTTCAAACCGTTTAGCGGCTGTTTATGGTCAAACATGTCAATCGCCTTTGGAAATATCAAACAAATAGCTCCACGGTGTATTAGAGAGCATAAGAAACATCAGAGAGGTGGAAATAATTGCACTGCGATTTGTCTTGAAACCAGATGGATAGCGACCGTTGGTAATTTCGCTCAAAGCAAGTGTGGTGTGCTTTTCATGTGGCACTCTCTATGTAAAGTCCCCGAGTGCACTTTGTTCAAGCGGTTACAATTTCAAAATGACATGCTTATTACATGTTAATGCATATTCAGAAATGATCTATATAGAGTTTGTCACAGTATATATATATATATATATATATATATATATATATATATGCTACTTTAGAATTACACAGTAGATATTGTAAACAGATTGTCATCACTTTTAAATAGATGGTGAAAACTATTTCCTCAACTTTTAAAGTTGCATCTACTAAGTTGTTGTGTCTGTTATTGTCTGTTATATTCACTGTTGTCACTCACAGACAGTATTCTGAGCTCTCTGGTATTTCACCTTTACTCTTCAGTTTATCTCAATCATTGTCTGTGTGTCACTCAGCGTTGCTCGACCTCTTTCTCCACCACTCTCTCTTTCTACTAAGATGTTTTCCTTTCTCTCTCTCTCCCACTTTGTCCGTCGCTGTCTTCACTCAACGTCTCTCCACACGTCATCGTCCCTGTCTTTAGTTCACGTTAGACATCAGTTCTGTGAGCTACTTTCACTTTCTTTTGTTTTGTTAACTTAAAAACACAACATAACTTAATCAGATGTGTTTATGCTTCATTGGATGTGGTCACTCTAAGTTGTTGATAAAACATTGATTGATTGGTCAAATTAAATTATACTGAGTCTGATGTTGAAACACAGCTTGACCACTGTGGAGGTCTGCCAAAGGTAAAAATTAATAAAGAAGTAAATAAACAATTCAATAATATTTAGATGAATCCATAGATAAATCTATCAATGCATGAACAAATAATTAAATACGTAAATAAACAAATTTATATATATTTTGGTTGTGAAAAGGGGCTATTTGTGTATTTCTACATTTATGAATTTATATATTACTGAGTTGTTAATAGTTGTTTATTTATTTTTTAATCTTGGAATTTTTCATCCTCGATAGACAACACACTGTGGAAACAAATGCGATTGTGCTGTGAGTGTTCATAATTGTTTTGAAAACCTCATATTGCAAAAATTGATCTAAATTATTTTTGATATATAATTTTAAAGCGATAGCTTTTTTATATAAATATATCTGATATGTAATTAATAAACTAGTTAATAATATTTGAAAAAACAAGCAAATTTAAAACAAATAAATTGATTAATTATACTTCCCCTGCTAAATAATAATATAATTAACTGTCTCTCCACACTCTCCACGTGAGACTGTTAATCTGTTATCAGTTTAAGTTTAAATTGCATTTTTAAGCCAACACTCGTCACCTCTTTAAACAACAGTCATCATGAACTCTCGTCACATCGCAGACAAAAGTCACGTGTATATCAAATTACACTACAGATGATAGCCGGGAGGGAATCTAATTAATATGAGTGAAAAGGCCTCTAGCCCATTTTAATGGCTCTATGTTAATGATCCTCCAATGGCAGCAGTGGTTGTATATGCAGGTACTAATGAACTCTTAATAGTGTTAAATCTAACAGCCTCTGAATGATTCCCCTAACTGTTTTATAGCTGTGTGGGCAGAACCCTAATTGGGGACTTGTGGCAGAGAGCTGCAGTTCACAGCTCTTCTCAGGTTTAACAACCTGCACGAGGCAACTGAGGCCGCACTTCATTGTGCCAAAGACAAGTGCTGCAATTACAATTACAGTTAGTTAGTTGGTAAACTCCTATTGTCAAGTAATGTGGCGATCAAAGAGCAAGGCGTGGTAACAAGACATAAAATGCTCTAAGAAAACCCCGAAGACAACTTCACACTCTGAAGTTAAATTCTGTGTCTTTGTGTACAAAAAGTTAGATAAGTTGTGCATCGAATAGCAGAACGAAGAGACCAAATGTTTTCCTTCTCATCTCACATGCTTCTTTATCTGATAAACTGATAAAGGTCTTTAATAGGATCACAGCGAGAAAAGGGTTTTCCAGCTGTGCAAAATTAAAGGTTACATTTTAAGTGCAAACACAAGGACATGACTGTGTTTCAAGAACTTGGAAAATCTTATCAAAGTAAAATTAATTTAATTTGGGTTGGATAATCCTTTAACTCAGGGGGGAGCGAAGGGATGTGTTTGTGATAGAAGATTAACTGTAGAGGAGGAGGAGGAAGTCTTCCTCTGACTGGGGGCAAAAGTCCCCCTGCTGAGAAACGGCCGAGGTGTGACGGAGGGGATTCCAGGGCATGCAACAAAAGGCAAGCACTTTGATTTGAAAAGCAGTGGTAATCAGCAACACACACACACAGACACACACACACAAAAACCACAGTGATCCTCCCCAGCCCTGCCCTAAGGTCTCAACCAGTTGAAAGGCGGGGGAAACTCCAGATGCTTCCCAGTAGTTGTGGGCTGTGACTTGGGAGAAGACTGGCAGACGCAGGACACTGATGGAGGGTTGGATATCTTTTTAATAGAGGGGGAACAATTTAACAGCAGCAGTGACTTCAGGCCTAAATTAATAGTAAAGCAATGGAGGATTTCTTTTTTTATTCGTGGCCTGGAGGAGCCAGGAGTCTCAAACAGAGAGGGGAGGGCGGTGGCGGCAGCAGCAGGGCAGAGGTTAACGGGTGGGGTGAGAGGAGGTTCCAGATGGATGGACTGGTGAGGAAGAGGGGGTGGGTGGACGGCTGGGGGGGCTTCAAAAGAAAAAATGACCCAGTCTGCTGCTGTGATGTAGCAGGAGGGAATGCAGGGCAGAGAAACATGTGGGGATCTCATAATGAAAAAGAGGTCAGCTAAACGTCCGAGTGAAGCTGCCAGAACACAGACAACACTGAGCGTTCGATAAATAAACTGTTTCCAGGCTGTTTTAGAAACCAGCTCAGATTATTTATTTTGTATCTCATTCACCATAATGAATTGCGCAGGACTGTAATGATCAGTGTTGCCACATAACTACCCAGTGGGTCCCTGGAGATGTCACTGGATACAATGCAGAGCTATTACACCTTTCAAGATGACTCTGCGGCTTTAGTGGTAGGCATAAACCTTTTGACTGGGGTTAACTTCAGGGCTTTTAAAACATGATCCAACCCCCCCCCCCCCCCCCCCCTCACTGCGGACAGACAGAAATGAAAACCTCTCCTCCTCACACACACCTACTTGCTCTCTGCTTCAGGGCCTGCTAAAGCCATTATGGCTCTAACAGAGATAGGATCGGCTCCTGGCAGCCAGACAAATAGTTAGTTAGACGGTTAGATATACAGACAGCGACCTGCACACTGAGAAGTCTCTGTGCTTGAGACGGGCCGGCTAAATGTCTGGCTGCTCTTCAGAGGCTCTCAGGTGTGACCGGCTGCCCTCCTGTGTGCGGCGGCCAAAGCGGCGGACAGGCACAGAGGAGTTTGTGTGAGCCGGGAGTCCAGTGAATATCTGCTCTATCTCCCCCGTCACAGGCCGCATGTGCTCATGCGAGCAGCTCAAACACAAGCCAGATCTTCTTTCCTGCTGAACCATGCCAGCTTTCAGTGAGTTAATGCATATTTTTAGTCTGAGCCAAGGTCAAACATCTTGCCAAAGACCTGTCTGACGCGTAATTTTTCCCAGCAGCTGCGGTTTCTAGCATTTGATGACTAACTTTGCATATGAATCAAAGACTTAAACCAGACCACAAATGCATCGCACCAGGATTTTAAGAGAGGATGATGGAGGCTTTGGTTCTGAGCTTAGTCATACATACATCTTTCTCCTAACAGTGCTACACTGCTGGAGCCTGAGCCCCTCTGAAGAGGCCCTAATGTCCCCCACCCTGCACATGCACACACACATTTGTGCACGCACACTCACACACAACTCTTCCCTAAAATTGCTGATGGCTTGTTTTCATGAACATATATTATTTCCAGATGGAGGTCATGAATAAAACCCGACGGAAACAAGTCGGGTGAAACTGGAAACTTAAAAAAACAGAAATGCAGGGGTATGGAGCCGAGTAAAAAAAACAATCTCACTCCTCCCCCCTGCTCATTCCCTGAACCTCTCACAAAAGACCAACTTGTCAATTACACGGATAGAAACAGAGGAACACTGTACCACACATGAGCACGAGGGCACTAATACCACATGCTCGTTTTAAAGGTTTCACCACCATGCAAATATGAAAACATCCCCAAACAAAAAATGACTTTCATACAAAAACAAAAAAGGGCTCAGAGCTGCCCAACCTCCAAACCTCCACACGTATTTCCAGCTTTCCAGCTAAATAAACAAAGTCAGGAAAGAAAGGGAATACTCTCAGACTCGAGTGCTGTTGAAGACCTCCTCTGGAATAACCGCAGAACACGGTGCTGGTTCACCAACCCCAGGCGCGCGGACCAAACCCGAATGTGATGAAAGATGCATTGTTATGCTGTGAATATGCACCGCGCTCAACTGAATAACCTAATGAATCGATCACAGCTCGGCATACGTGATGTGTTTCAAAGCATTCTAAGCATAAAACAACATGTGCGAGCTGCGTACGGAGCCAGAACATCCATTAGCTCTGTCGAAAAGATTGCCAAGAAAAAGCAGACGCCAGACGTTTTCTTCTCCGGGCTGATGTGGAGGAGGATGGGCCACAGCTGTAAGCTTCAATAAATTACATCTTATCACTGGCTGGAAAAGTCAGGGGATGTGAACTGTGTTATCAGTGTGAAGACCTTATTTGTGAATATAAACGATTCAAAAGTTATGTTGTGTGACCGACTTGGTGAGTCAGAGTTTGACTTTTCAGATCACTGAGATATGACTGTCAGCCTGGATCTGTGTCCTGGAGGAAGAAAGCAAATTTAAAGGAAAATCCCAGTTGACAAGATGATGAGAAGGTGGATATAAAGTAGTTTCAAATGGAAATACGAAAACTACACCTAGCAGCTAGTTAGCTTAGCACAGAGCTGGGAAACAACTAATCATTTATTAGTGGCTGTAAACTTTACTCGCTACACATGGTATAACTTGTTCATTTAATCTGATCAATTATGGACTTGTAAAAATTATAATTCACCATGTTTCATGGGATTGTTTGCCACGTGGTGTCTTTGAAAGGACCACTGAGGCCCGGCCCTCGTCTGGACAGAGTCCAGCCAGCCGTTTCCCTTGGTTTACAATCTGCATGGTAGGTCATCTAAAACTTGGTTCACACTACATGATTTACCAGCCAGCAATGAGTTTTGCAAGTCGCAGACAAAAGCCCCAGATTGATGCTCAATCAGGAATTGCAAATCGCTGTGTAGGAAATTCATCAAAGATGCCATTAGAGAGGCTTGCTGACTTCTTCCATGTGATCAAACTTAGTTTGGGACCCGTCGGGGTTTCTCCTGGTAAAAGATCATGTAGTGAGTGACCCCTTGTAACCAGTCAGTCCTGTTGTATAAACTCAAAACACATGCAGGACTCGATCGCAAGACAGAAAGTCACGAAGTCCGCAGACTTTTAAAGTGGTGTGAACTCGGGTTTAACGTTTTCTCTGAAACTTTATCAATCAATACCATCACTTAACTTAATCAATTCACTAGTCACAGGCTATGAGCTAACCCAAGCTAATTAGTTGCTCATGTCATGTGATTATCTAATTGTAAAGCTGCTTTCAGACATGTTATTTTCCTGCTGGCCCCCTTGTAAAATGTTCGTAAAATTAGCGAATGATCATATGTGAGATTACAGCAGTCGAGGGGGCGTGTTTGTGACATTTCAAAAACACAACAGACACACAACTGAAAAAAAAACTCAAAAGTATCTCAGGATACATCATGTCCTGTCTCCTGAATGTTCTACCCAGGCGCCACCCCTCCCCTGAATGTTTTGGAGATTTTCCTGTTGATGTGAACGCATCGGCCCGGCTGCCTTCTTCATGTGTGAAACTCTGGACCTGTCAGACCCAGTTTTCTGGACTTTTTCCAGAGTTCACGTCTGAAAACAGCTTAAGAAAGCAAATAAGAACTTTTCCCGCAGCAGACTTTGTTTAATGTTGAGATTTTTGTGGCAATCAGCAGGTCTTTGAGTCTATTCACTGTTGCATAGACAAAACACACACACACTCTTGTAGCTCACCCCCTCCCCTTCCTCCCCCGGTACTTCAAGTCAGACCTGCTGTGTTGGTCCAGTGAGCTGGTTTGTTTTTTATCTAATGTGACTCAGACTCCTAATCTCCAGAATCAGACTCTAATCACTCAGCTTTGTCCAGACAAAAAAGGGGCCAACATGAGCCAAAGAGGACCCTGAGGCCTCCCTGCTGTGTCTCAGCCATAAAAGTGTAATTTCTAGACAGGACATGTCCTTTCAAGTCGGTGGTATGGCTGAATGGTAAAGGAATCATCACAAAACTATTTGGAATCTGGTATTCTTGTTTTCATTATATATTTTTTTTTTGCATTGTGTTTCTCCAGCCAGTCGGATCAGATCAGGATTAAAAGTTTCCCTGTTAGAAGAGATTTCAGGGTTTCTGCAGATTTCAACAAGCTCAACATAAGACTTTTAAAAACAGTCATAACTAAAATTACATAACACCTATTACAATATCGGAATCCCAGCATTACTTACGGTTCCCCATAATTAACGATAAGGTGGAGTGGCCGAGTAGAGAACAACCCTTCAAACCTCTTTTATATTTCCAGTGACAGGTAGAGCGAGCTGCCAAAACATTTCTCTTAAAACAAGAACTAATTTGTAAGCATTACAGAAGTGGTGTTAACATAATTAACACTTACCTAAACATATGTAAGACCTAGTGGATCATATTAAATCATGCAAGACTTTTTGAAGGGCTAGAATTCAGATTAAACCAGTTTACATATATACTGAAATATGTGAGGAGTGTGGGGATGATATATTTATGTGTTATCACATGTCGTTCTGTCTCACCAGAAACTCTGTGGCTGATGACTCCTGATACTACAACTCCTGACCTTACATATCCCCCAGTCTGCCACCCTGCAGTCCTGCCATTATCTGGGCCTCACCAGGTTCCTCCTGGCAGGCACAGATGGGGAGCCCATTCGTGTGCAAACCACAGATCGAGCCCCGATTGTCCCCGATGACTGTCTTTGTCTAACAGTAATGCCGCTTCCCTCAACATAAGAAAGGGGCCAGTAAGTAAGCTAATTTACATGTATTAATTAAGGCTAATAATGAGCCCAGCATGACGCTGCATTTCAATGCATTCCTCTGGTATTGTGCAAACTCTGCGGAGCTCCCTAGGTTTGCAGCCTCACCCATTCAGAAGGGCCACAGATTGTTGATGTGGGGGCACGCGATCAGATAAAGGACTTAAACACACACAAAACCAGGTCAGTATACACATGCAAGTTTCCCCTCCCTCACTGACACACACACACCCGCACACGTGCTAATGAGAAATAAATAAAAACCTGTTGATTACGGTAACACTTAAATGAATTAAAAGTGCAAATGACCACAACAGCAAAAATTAAAAACAATACATTTATATAATTACAAATTGTAAAACTGTACAGTTACAATAAGTGAAGTATAAAAAAAAAAGACACTGAAGTGAATAATTTTTCATTGAAAATAAAAGGTTTCACCCACAAGGTGCACGTATAAGCTAAAATGCACAATCATGTAAGAACATTTACATTTAATTTGATCATATAAATATTTATGAACTAAGCACTAGAAAAACTAAGTTTACAAAAGTATGTAAAACAGACTCTGGAATGGTTTGAATCATCGATGCTCATTGTTTATGTGTAAATGCTTACATGGTTGTTTCCCTCTCGTACCACAGCGCAGCTAAGCCAGGGAACCGTGAAAAAACAGCCGCAACCTCAGCGCATTAACAGTAAAGTGTATTTCTATAAGAGCTTGTTTTCTTTTCTCGTCCTCGGGCTTCAAACGCTGAGCTGCAGTGGCTGTTCTCATTACCTCTTTGGCTTGAAAGTCCTACTACAGGGACCCGGCCTCACAACGAGAGCCAACACACATGGTGCATAAAGACATGGTAGAAAAAAAACAAAAACATGTCAAGGGCACAAGGCTCTCCCTCCTTAATTGTACCTGAAGGGAAATCCCTTTAAATAGTAGTTGGCAGAGGCAGTGAGCTGGCAGGCAGATCAAACAGTCACCGAGCAGAAGCCCTATAAATACATCACATTCACTCGCCTCGCTTCAAACGCCGCGTCGTCCCCTGCGCCCGTCTCCGTGAACCCACAGAGACGAGCTGCGTGCATCATGTTTCACGAGGAGGACACTGTCTCTCATCTTGAGTGCAACGTTTTGCTTTGCTTCACATCACCGGCTGTGCGTTCGCTCTCATCCTCACTCCGCAGCGACTCAGAGGAGGTTCAATACAGGGCCGCTCTGTTTGTTCCTCGCGTCACGCCGTGGACGTTTCGGGGGCTTTGGTTTTCTTCACGTAGACCTCTGACGTCCCACCGGGCACCAGATGACTGAAGCCGCTCCTGAAGGAGGCCAGGAGGCGCCCTGCGACAAGACAAGAGAAGGAAAGCCAAAGAATAAGAACCATGTTTAACACGTTTTCAATATCAATTAAGCAACATGCTGTGACTCGATATCCTTAATAACTGTGCACATTGCAACATTTAAAAGGCTTCATCAAAAGATTAAAGAATTAGTGGCTCAGTTTGTCTACTCAGCAGCCTCAATCATGTGGCAAACTGGATTTAGCTGCCTATTCTGAAAAACGTATCACAGAGCGTTTCCAGTGTTTGTGCATGAAGCCCATTTGATTTGTGTTATGTGTTTATGTGTGCGAGTTGTAAAACTTTATTTAAGACCGAGCTTCTTGAGAAGAAAGCAAATCGGACACAATTTGGGATCAGGTAACAGATCTGAAGAAAGAGGAGTTTATCTGCTGCTTTTACTAACCCGTCCACGTCTTCTGTCCAGTCAGGGTGAAGCTGTTGCACTGCGTGTGGGAGTTACAGATGAACGCCGCCTCCCTGGCGCTGTGGACCGACAGCACGCAGCCCTGCTGGCTGTAGGACGGCCAGCAGCGGTACTCCACGTTCCCGGAGGTTCCCATACCTCGGATCAGGGTGTAATCTAACCACAGGAGACACAGAGATGCCACTTCAATGAAATGAGGTTGCTGAAAGATTTTGGAAGCGCTCTCTGGGGGCGAGAGGAAAGTTTAATGATCCCCGTGGGGGACACTAATTCAGCGCGGCGCAGAAGGCAGAGACAACTGATAGGAAGTCGAAGAGGAGCAACAAGGAAAACATGTAACTGAAGAACGTCTACAGGGAGTCCAAGGGATTACTGAGGTTATGATTGACACATTTAAAGTGAAGATTCAACTTTAGGATGACAAATGACAAACATTACTTAAGTATAATATATATTCCTAACCAAAAAATTCCAATCTCTTCTGCATGTGGGTTGATTTATAGCCCATGTCTGTCGCCAGTTCTAAGGACAAAGGGATGCATCTGAAGAGACTGAATAATAATGATTTCATTTGCAAAACTCGCAATTATTTTGTAACCATTTGGTCTTAAAGGAAATCCTGAGACGTGTTTTGCTTGACTTTGTCCAGAACCCAAAACCAGTTTCACACAAGCAAAAGAAAAGCAGCAAATCCACACAACCGAGAAACAGAAACCACAAAACCCCCCCGAAAAAAAGCCACATAGAAAACAAATGTTGCTCATTATTTTTTCATAGTTTTCTTCTTTTAACGACAATGAGGAACATCTATTCTGGACTTTGTAAAATGAAAAAAACACCAATTTAGGCTCTTGTCTCACAAACAGTTGCTCTGCACTTAAGAGAGAAATAACTTCACCTTCCTCTTGCCAAACATTTGTGTTCATTCATCATTATAATTCTCCCAGTCAGACTTCTGGTGGATCTGGCCTTAAATCATCTGCTTCACATTAGCAGGAGCCATGAGAAAGAAGTATGCATGCACGCACACACACAGGCACACACATACGCACACACACACACATGCAGAAATGGACAAAAGCCTAGTCTGTGAGTGAGCGTATGGAGGAGGCACAAACTTTTAACCTTCTTAAATGGCAGGACATGTGGTGTGTGTGTGAGTGTGTATGGGCATTGTTGAGAGGAAAAAGACGCAACGTTCTACCTTCTTGTTCTGAGAAAAGCGAACAAGGAGAAGGAGTATTTGGACGCTCCTCCTCGGGGGAGAAAATAAAATGAGGCCTGCCGGGGAGACGCAGACTGTCGGGCCTCAAACGCTGCACAGACAGAGCCGGATAAATATAAGCTCTGTGTGTATAAGATGAACAGCAGGAAACAGTGTTCCCTTTGTATTTATATATAGAATCAGTATAGAAAGTATACATACATAAATTGGATCCTTGCAACATAATTTTGTATTTGCAGCTGTCTTTATAGAAACAAATTTACCAGATTCTTTATCCAATCAACTGATGCCCTCAGCTGGAGAAGTTACATTACCAGCGAATCTCCATCTGTCAGCAATTTCAAATTAGGACCTGGTACGTGATCAGCATCTTTTTTTCCCCTCTACACACACGCACGTTCATGTTGTTACACCGTGTTCCTCTTTGAGCTGTGTGGCCATTTGGCTTCTTTTATCAAGCTTTGTGTTTGTGTGTTTGGCTGCGACTCCGATTTTTTTTCTCTCCTCATACGAGACGTTAGTGAGCTCATGTTTTTTTTGCCTTTCGTTTTTCTACATGAGCTTCTTCGCTCTTTCTTTGCAGAGTTCGGCGGGGAGATCCAACTACATTAATAGCTGTCCGATAAATATACAGCCACGGTTGCCAGCCGGCTAGCTCAGCACATGGAGTGAGATATGTGTAAACAGTAAGCCCGGCTAGAGCTTTTCAGCGAGCTCGTGTTTATTCGCTTTCTAACATGGTTCTGGCTCTCCACCCGTTTCAGACAGCTCCATCCGTCCTGAAACGGGTTGCCTCAATTATAAGCATTCGTCTACAATGGCCTGGGTTGGAAAGAGTAGCGCCACCAGAGCTGTTTCATCAACAACCAAAATGGCTGCCTCTGCTTTGGAGAGGTTGCGTACAGAGGTCGTATTAAACAAACTGGATGGCATGTTTATTATCCTTGAAAAGAAGAACAAACACACAGCGTTTGTTGACAACCTAAAGCTGCTTTCACACACAAACTGAAGTCCGGAAGGGCCGTGCGTGAGAATGCAAAATGTCTGAGTCAGTTGCCGCATGTCCAAACGTATGTGGACCTTATCATTTGGTGATAACGTCCAAATACGTGATTGCTGCAGAGGCATTGATCCGTGATGTCCTGCCTCCTTCAGGCTCCAACCCTTGTCAGTTTCCCGTATCTAACCCAAACAATCTCCTGCTGTATTCCTCATATGTAAAAGGTGAACCCCAGGAATTGTCCAGTACCAATTTTCAGAGTTCAGACCCTTTTACCAAAAACGTTTTGTCTTATGCCCAAATATTATGGCTTTCAGGAGTTATTTCTGTCCGACTTGATGTGTTGGTCCAGTATCCAGAAAATATCTAGAAAAATCAGGTCAGAACATTTTCTGAAAGTAGCTTCTATGTCACCGGCTCATTGCTCTGACTGGCTGCAGGTCTATCCAATGCGTATAGAAGTGCTTTGGTCTGGGAATGCAGATAACAGGCCTTCGAAATCAAGAATGTACTGAGACGTTCCAGACCACATACAAAGGGAACACTCTGCTGATGCCAGGCTAAGACCTGCTCTGTCCAAAAATCCACCTATCAACACCTCTCAAACTCCATAAATAAACATTACATCATACTTTATTTGTTTAAATCAAAAAGAATGTTAAAACTACAAGCTGAGGATTAACTTGTCCAAAGCCCATTGGCACCAGCGTTTGCCCTTAAAGTCTAAAGCCCTGTCATCAGCCAGTAGAGCCTCAAACGAACAAGATATAACATATCTATTTTTTCTTTTTACTTTTCTGCTAGGGGTATATGCAGATTTTTTCTGAACAGAGCCAGACATTTTCCAATCAGCAGGATGACTGAAAGTACTTGCTGCTACCTTTAGCTGTGTTTTAACTGAAGTATATTTCCCAGTGTCAAACTATAAACAGAGCTCAACTAAGTTTGACTAAACAAATTCCACCCAGTTTGTCCAGCAACTACTTTTGTATCAACAAGAACCAAAATATGGCAAAAGAATATACACAATTCTCGAGGTCTTATCACACACACACTCAGCGGCAGCAGCGTTGGCTCAAGGCACCAACTTGTTAAACTAAAACACTCTCTCTCGATGTCAGCCTCAGCGGCCAGGCCTCTTTACCCTGAATGTGTGATTAAATTCACAAAGCGCTGCTATATAAACACTCCAGCATCTGGGGGACGGGGAAAATCTCACCACAGGAACGCGGGCCAGTCATTCTGTTATTAATATTTCATATGGCGGGAGGGGTGAGGGGCGCAGGAGCGGAGTGAGAGGGGCGGAGAGTTGGAGAGAAGAAATGTGAGGGACGTCTGGGGTTTATAGTGAGAGTATAGAAAAGTGAGATGAAAACCTTTGATTTGTAGGAACCATTTAAAAAGGAAATAGTATGTTAACTAGAGTAAAGTTCAAGAAGAAATCTCTAAAGTCGATTTTAGACACGAACTTTAGACATTTTCCTGTTACATGACGCAGAAGATTGTCCAGGTCAGACGAGTTCACAAAAACAGGAAAAAGGTCTGGGACATTCAGACGTGTTAATTTCGCTGCAGAAATCATCTGTTTATCTTTACAGCACTTTACCTGGCAGGTAAAGTTTTAGGGAAATGTCAGGACTGACTGACTTCGGACATGTGCATTTTCACGTAACGTCCCTCTGGAACATTTCAGGAAAATGTCCGTAGCTCTGCTCATATAACTTTTCTGAAAGGCGAAAATAACGAAATAATTATTTTCTTCTGTATAGAAAAACTGGATGTTATCCCGGCGCTGTTTGGTTAAATGAGGGGCCGACTGTGCTCTGTGAGCCAGAGACATGCAGGATTAATGCCACTCTGTTTTCATCTGGTCCTTTCATACCAGCTGCCTAATAAACCTGTCAAAACAGCATGAATGGGAGAAACACTCTTCTTCCCCTTCCCCCCCTCACCTTTTCACTTTTCTCTAAAGACACAAAATGAAGGTGGTGAAGGCTGTCGGAGTTTTCTCGATAAGTGAAAAAAAAAGGTGAAGCATGCGGGCCGACTGTACTTTATATAAAAAAAAACAAAAGCGACCTTCATTCCACAAGCTCGTACCTCTGATTACTGATGGAGGCAGGTTGTCCAGGTGCAGGCCAGACTTGTAGAGGAGGAGGATGTGTTCAAAGGCCTCCAGCGTCTGATTGATGTCAGCCCTCAGCTCCCCTGGACACATACAAAGCACGAAGCCTGGTGAGAAGATCGAACTGACAAGCTGCGTGAAGTCATCCAACATATATGATTTATTTTCCACTAAGCTCTCCCGTGTAATCCTCGCTGTGTGATCTCGACAGATAACAACTTGTATTCATTACTGCGTTACACGTCGCGGGGCACTTTGCCGAGGCTCATTAAAAAGAAGCTCACTTAATTACACGCCTCCAATATTGGCGTGATTTACTTTCGGAGCTTCAATAGCACAACGGAGTCCCGTCATGTCGAGACGTCTCTAGTCCTCACCTGTGGAGTTCATGATGTGGTCTACCAGGTGTGTGAGGCCGGGCGGGGCCTGGTGCGGCAGCAGGTAGGTGAGAAAATACCTGGGGCCAAGCAGAGACAACTCACTTAGACAGACAGAGAAACAGACAAGCCCCATCACATAGTCCTCACAGAACATGACATGTCTCACATTGGTGTTAAAACAAACAGTCCATAAAGCTGTCAAAAGAAATCCGACAGCTTTTTAGAGGGGAAACTCTCCATTTTTTCCCACTGGAACTACTTATTAATTTATCTCCTCCATGTAACTGCAAATTTTCTGCTGGATGTCTTTACTGTCGACAACAGTTAAGGTGTCGGCTCGGCCTGTATTTAAGGAATCATCCATGTGGCTGCCGCTCCGTCCATCCGTCACACATCCATCAACCAGTAAAACTGTCGCTCCTTCTTACCTATAGGCGTTGTAAATGTTCCTCTTCTCATTCAGGCCCTCGCACACGCCCCCGGCCGAGCAGGGCAGGGTGAAGTTTCTGTGAGGGAACTGCAGGGTGCAGTCGGCGTCGCTCCGACAGGTGGTCTCCTGCGCGCTGGCGTCGTCCAGGTCCGTGAGCTTCAGCTCGCCAGACACCGTGACAAACTGGCGGGGCTGGAAGTCCAGCAGGGCCACGGAGCCCAGAGGAGACTGGGAGAGGAAGTGGAGGAGCCTCACCAGGTCCAGACAAACCTGGGGAGAGAGCACATGACGAAACCTGATCAGCTGGATAGTTGGTTTAACTGCACCCAATTTCTGACAGGGAGGAACATACTGGTCTGGCAACTAGGAATGAAGTTAAGTGTGGATGTGCTATTTTTTGGCTTTCTCTATCATTTCAAACTTTAATGAACACAAAAAATTCAATCAATTCAAGATGTTATAACAGGCTCATTTCACACTGTTTTTAAGCATTTGACATTAAGCTGCAGGTAATGATTATTACCTTCACGTTTGTTCACAGTCATTTCCAACACAGTGATCTTAATTTAATATACCAAACCAAAACACAAAAGGAGTTTATGCTTTGAGCATTTCTTTCGTTGGATTTGTCGGGAGGGGGATTGGAAAATAGCTTTTAGTTTCTGTAACATTGCAATATTTCACATCACGATTTCCTGAAGCCAAAGTTTACTGCTTTTGGAAAAAACAAGTCAAACATCCAAAAAATTAAGAAGAAAAAATGAAAGAAAACAGCAAAAACTCTCTCTGGAGAAGCTAAAATAATTTGTCTAGCTTTTTTTTTTTTTTAGAAAGTGATTATTCTACTATCAAAGGTGTTGCTGATTTATTGTCTGCCAATCACGGATTTGATTAATTTACTAATTTTAATTTTTTCCAGTTGAATCAATAATAAAAGCAATAGTTATATTTTCTGGTATCTTCTTCCAATGTTGTCAAATAAGAAGCTTTTTAAAATGTCGATAGCACCGGATGAATTCCTTGTATGGTTTCTTCCTGAAAGTGACACATCAGACAATATAATCAAGTTTGATGAAAAGGCTAAAAATGGTAAAAAACATAAAAAGTCAAGTCTTGCATAAACCCGAGTTATTTGCTTTTATGACGTTTCCCTGACCACATTTGCAAACCATTTCCTCCGACTGTTTTTATAGTAGCCTTTTAAATCCTATAATAAAAACAGAAAGGGAAAATAAGTAGGCCACTACAGGCAAAATAAAAAGGCATTTGCCACGCACTGACAGAGCTTGAAATGATCCTGTCACACTGCAAACATAGCCACAGTGTTAGGTAATGCCGCGAGTCTCTCGGACGTCACCCGGTGGGATCGGAGCACTGTAAAAGCAGGGTTGGGTGAAACCAAACACCCGTGGATTACTGTAGCCTGCGCATATGCAACGTAGCTGAAAGGGGCTGAGCTGCTCGGGGGGGGTATTATGAACGGCTGCTTGTGCGATGGACCAAAATGAGGCCCGGCGTGGCGATGATACTCGCAGACCGCCATGTTACTGCTGCTAATCCAGTAAGAAAAACACGTATGCTCCCATGCTTCTCTGCCCGCTGCAACTCATTCTCTTTCTTTCTCTTTCAAACACAATCATGCGCAAAGACACACACAGCCACACATACTTGGATCCCTGCAGTGTGAATTCGGCCTGAGTTGATTCCCACTGTGAGCATACCTGTGATGGGGGTTGAGCCGAAGCTCCCTGTGTGTGTCTGACCTTTACCAGTCTAAACACTCACCCTGTCAGGACCACTAGACCTCACTGGGAGCAAAGCACTGTGCTAATGAGTCAAAACTTAATTTCTGAGGTCCTGGTTGAGGTTAACGATATGTGAATGGTGGTTACGTCCGGCATGAATTGATTATGGTTAGAAACCGATCACGTAAAATACAAGGTTTTGGTTTGGCTGTCCACAATTGACATTGCAAAGTCCTAATAAGGATAGCTGACCAAACCGCTATGTGTGTGTGTGTGTGTGTGTGTGTGTGTGTTTGTCTGAAATTCCTCGCCTCCAGTGGATTAACTCCAGGAGCCATCTCCATTTTCAACCTCAGCCTGATCAAATACACTGAGTGGCAGATGTCGGACCTCCAGCGGTTTCAAATGTCCAAGACCCCTCATCCCTCAACCCTCATCTTTTCTGGTGAAGAAGAGTGAGGGCTTGCACATGGGTACGTGCGCTCTTCTTCAGCGTGTGTGTGTGAGTGAGAGTGTGTGGTGCACTGTACAGGCTAAATGACAGGGCGTGCGCATCAAGAGCTAAAAGAGAGGAAGCTGACGGGCTTACCCTGAATCTGTCCTCCCAGGGGCTCTGGAGCAGCTGGATCATCTGGAGAGGATTCCCCTGCTCGAGAATGACCGTGACTCTTCCTCTCTCTTCTCCTCTTCCTCCCTGGACTCTTGAGTCTCCTGCACAGTGGCCTTTGAGCTGTGGGGTAGAGAACAACGGGGGTTAGTCGCGGTAAAGCCGAGCACAAAAAGAGATCAATTACATACTTTTTCTTTTTTTTGCATTTAGTTGTGCAGATATCAGTCAAAGCAGCAGGCTGGAAGTTGTGTGTGTGTGAGTGTAAACTGAGAGGACACGGTGTTCTGCCAGCCTCACTCCCTGCAGCTCAAACTTGTGACAATAAAATCACATTATAGCCAACAGGGGGAATGTGGTCCGTACACTTGTGAGTTTAATCGAGCTGCCGTGCGCACTGCTGTCACACGACCAGTTGGACGCGAGCTGCAAACCCAGCCGTTTAGTTCAAACTAGTTCTAAATTGGGCTGTAATGGTTTGAGTGAATAACCGCCGGGGGTTTCAGATGCAACCTGGGATAGCAGGGAGGACAGAGGCACATTGTCAGCTCTCGCCAAACTGGACCCAGGGGTCAGAGTGGGGTCAGCGAATTTAATTTAATTACATGGGAAAGTCCTGCAAAGCCAATGAGGCCTTTCTTTGACTCGGCTGTGTGTGAGACAAAGGAAAATGTGAGCAGCGGTGCATGGATTATGGAAAGTCTTAATAATATTCCATCAGTATTTCCAGTAGCTCCTGAGGTCCAACACATTCCTCAGCCGTGCAATGAAATATACTCTTTAGAATGTTGTTTGGGTTTTCGAACTTTAACTTCACATGGTAATGGTTCACTTTAGTATTTCAACTGATGCACGCACGGGAAACAAAGGTCACACGTAAACCTATACGACGTTTGGATGCTGTAGTCTATGTAACAATATTTATTTCTTTAAGAGTTACTGAAGCCTTGTGGGTCTTTAAAATCCTGCACACACTTTCCCTTCTCTATCCTCTGCTCGCTGATCACTCTTAAGGCCACAGGTTGACCTCAATTTAAAATAAAACATTTTCTCTACGACGTTGTTTGGGCGTTTGGACTCAAATTGAACGATTTACTGGATTAATGAAGTGTTTGAACTGATGCACAGAAGAAAAACAAAAGTCAAACCTCACCCTTATGACGTTTGGATGCTCCAGCCTCTGTAACAGGACTATTTCTTTCTGCAGTTTGTAGGAGACGAGCTCCCGGCAGCCTTGCGGGTCTTTAAAATCCTCAACACACTTCCCCATGTCTATTCCCTGCTCGTTGACCAGCTTCAAAGCCACCGGTTGACCTCCAGCCAGATTCACTTTGACAACCAGTTTGGTGTATCCAGAGCCCAGGACCTCCACAGCCTGCATGTCCACCAGGGAGTCGCAGCCCAGTTCATCCATATGCGCTTTCCTGGAGCCGTGCGTGATCTCATTCCACAGATTGTAATCCACAGAGGAGTCCAGCTGGGGAGCGAGTCGGGTTCCCTCGGACGGTTCATCCTCAGGTAACAGCAGAGGAAGGATTTCGTTGCGCCTCTGTTGGAGCTGGTAAATCAACGCCCCGCGGAGCTGCTCCTCATCAGCGGCAGAAACAGTCGCGTTGGAAAAGTGCGCTACTCTCGCCCCGTACTGCTGCACGCTGCTGACCAGCAGTGACACGAGGATCGACAGCACCACGAACGCCAGGAGCGCAGCCGCGCGTAAAGAGTTGCCCATCTCGGGCATTTCTCCTCTCGCTGGCACGGCCTCAGCGGCTGGAGAGAGGGGGATAGAAAGGGGGAGCACGGCCGCGGGCTCCGACGACCGCTAGCTCCAAGTGGAAGGAAAGACTCCTCCTGACTTCGGAGCAGGAGAAGTGATCAGCTCCTTGTTTCCACCTCCACCCGGAGAGGAACTCCCTCTGGAGGTGTGTCCTGCGCGCTCGTAACTTTACACCCGCTGAGACTCTGCAGGAGAGCTCAGGCCCGCGTGCACAAGCGCCTCCATGCTTTCACTTCACTTTGTCCGTCTACTTACACGTATTTACTTATACTTATTTGTTTATATGTCTCATGATAATCCAAGTGTTTAATTTAACAGTGATACAAATAAATGTATATACCTGAAATGTGAGTAAAAATATAATGTTAATGTAGTTTTGTGAGTGTCCTGATTCATTTAATCTAAAGCTAGTGGTGTGATCTGGTTACATTTCAGATGTAACATTTTCAATGAGATTTGACTTTTAGATTTAGAATTTAGATTCGGATTCAGATTGAAGATGTATATTTAAATTTGACAGTAGATATACATTTGGAATTAACATTTAGATTTAACGTTCAGATTAAGATTTTGCTTTTACAGTTAGATTCAGTATTTAGATTTAATAGATACGTTTAACATTTAGGGTTAATATTTGATTAACACCCCATAGTTATCAGGATATTATACGCATCCATAGTCTCAGAAGGACAGGCATGAAGACACCTCCACAATCTGTCCAACGGGTGGCAGCAAAACACCTTTTTATTTCCCTTAAAGCAACATCACTTGTGAGACAGATTTCTCAATGATCAGTAGCCTTATCCTTTGATTTAAAGTCATATATTAAATATATGCATGTTATCAGAAGTGCATTACTTTTCTCTTTGTCTCCACCCACTCCATTCTCTTGTTGAATGTGTATTTATACGACTGTATTTCACAGATCTGGAGGAAGTAGTGAAGCTGTAATGAAGCGTTTCCAAGAAATCTGCCACAGGAAATTACCACGGCTGTCACCTCAGCACCAGCCAGAAGCCAAACCCCCTCCTCTCTCTTCAGCCTCTCATTATGTGTGTGTATATGTGTGTGTGTGTATGTGTGTGTTTGTGTGTGTGTATGTGCTTGTATGGCTGCGTGTGTGCATGTGTGGGTCTGGTATCCATAAGTGCCTGTCATGAGTTGCATACGTGTTGGTCTGCATGTTCTCTTCTTGTGTAGCATGTGTAGCATGTGTGTGTGTGTGTGTGTGTGTGTGTATGTGCGTGTGTTCGTTTTGGTCTGGCTTTGCATATCCGTTGGTTTGCATGTTTTTTAACTTGTGTGCGTGTGTTTGTGCATTTGTGTGTGTGTGTGTTTCTGCAAGGCTGCAAAGCACAACAGTGTAAGTTAATCAGTGTCTGTAGTCAACAAGGCATTAGCAGTGTCAGCTGCAACACAGGCTGTTCAGAAAAGTATGTACCACCAACACAGCAGAACCTTTGTTCCATAAGAACATGATCAGTCACAGAAACACTCGAAACTTCAACATGCAAATGTGTTTGGACTGTGCAGGAATGAGTTCTCCACATCATGACTTACTAAAGCTAAGTTATTCAAATAAAAAATGTAAAAGAAATCCCCCCCTCTGCTGTCTCTGCTTCTTATTTAAACCCAGAAATAAAACTTTGATCTCCCCAGAACTGTCTCACACCCTCCTTTCCCAGATCTTTGCTTTTCTTCCAATATATCACCTCCTTTTTCTTTCTCCAGCATGGCCCCTCAGAGGGGAGGGCCCGGTGCCATGATTCATATTTATAACCAGAGCCAGACCAGAGGCTGCCTCATTAGCAGCGAATCACACGGCTCTGCTGCATCACAGTCTCTCCTTTCTTCTCTGCTGCTCGACTTGGCTTTCTGGCTTGCGTCTCTTGATAAGAAGCCCAGAGTCATATTCTTCCCTTTTTCTTCATTACTTCATTATGTCAAAACTAAAGCTACCGGACCTGTTTTCTTAATGAGAAACAGTAAATCTACATTTTCAGAATTAAGCATAACTTGTTAGAAACTCCCTCTTGATTGTCCTTATGCCCAATCCACATCTCGACAGCTCAACTTTTTTCTGAATCATCTTATCTGCAGAAACGAACTAAACAGATGTTTGAGAGGCTACTTGAGAGATTTCCATGTTTTCCCCTGACGTCTTACAATTGTTCTTTGATTTATAGCTGCAGGATTATTCACAGTTAAGAACTACGCATCCAAAACATGTATTCATCTCATAAAAATGATACATTTCTACTCAGTGCTACATTCCAATGAGTTGTCATTTAAGGAGATTTCATGAGCTCTAGCTTCTTATTCGAATAATGGTTTATGAATAAATACGAGAAGCAATAGCGCATGAGTAGCATCTCAAACCTATGACCCAAACATAGGTCACTTGTTTCGAAACGGTCGCTTGTCCAAATGTTACTCATTCCAACATGCTGTGTTTCTAATAAAAGACTATCTGTAAAGATATGAACAATAAGTTGGGTATTGGCTAATAAATCATTTGATTAATCACAAGACAAGCATAACAGCCACACCTGGCATAAAACTTTTTTGTTGGGTGATGCACAAATAATGTCAGTTATCCATTTATAGATGCTGATGCCTCGCAGTTAGTCTGGGAATATCAGAAATGTTGACAGGTTGTTGATTAATGTCAATAGTTCTTTAATGTAGGCAACATGTCTGCAATTGGTTATCCAAAAATATATGTTATGTATATCCTTAATTAAGTAAACGTTTTATTGTGATTGAAACCTGAGACCTGGTCAAGAAGGCAGGAACAAATTGTTATAACATAACACAGCTTTCATACAAAAAACATACATGACATATCAAAGCTATTTCTCAATCTTTTAAAATGGATGAATCCCCCACCAGCTGTGACAGTTTCACATCTTTAGATGATTCCAGGAGGAGGGAGCAGCACATTTGAAAGGGCAGGACATGCTGTTTTGGGCTTTTACACATGGATGCACATAGGTAAGGAGGATTACATGATTTGTCAACACAATATCTAAGAAGTTAACTCAGGCTAATTGGATAAAACATTTATACAAATTGCTTATTTTTGTAACAGTTGTTAAAAACAAAAAGACAAGATTTTGCTGCTTGAATGCGGAAATAAATGTGTCATGGGGTTTTTCCTTGCACCTTTATTTAATGTAATGCTCCGATGATCTCAGCCTCCTATTGATTGCAGCAGATTAGAATCAAGCAAAAAGTCTGAGGACACCGCTTTTACCCATCGACTGGTTTCACCTGAATCACTCCATCAGTCCATATTCAGCAGCTGCAGCTCCCAGTGAAGTTATTGTTGTCACCACATCACTGACTGTCTATCTTCTTATAACGGAGCTACAAAAAAAAAAAAAACAGGCCCCTGCAGCTGCTGTCGGCGCCGGTTCATCAGGCGCTGATGCTCGGGGTCCGTCCGCCGGAGCTCCAGCACCGCGGCCGGTTGGACAGCGACCGCAGCGTCCTCAGCATCACCGCGGCTCTGCCAATCAGAGCGCGGCTCGGGGCAGATTAACCCAAACAGCCCCGGTGCCGATGCTCCGGTGTGTGTGGGTGCGTGTGTGTTGGTGTGCGTGCGTGTAGTATCAGCCTCGAAAACAAGCTCGCACCTCTGATCCTCGTGGACCCGGTGTGAGATGGAGGAACTGCTCGGTTCAAAATCAGACAGAGATCCATGATTCAGATTCAGCTTTTACTCAACGAGCGTCAGGAGGGAGATGGATGCCTCGATTGCAGGAGAAAGCACGGATGCGATATTGATGGATGATTCTCCCACGGATGAGAGGGGGGTCCGGGAGTCTTGTCAAAGGTGGGTTTCATCATTTCATCTGTAGCTTCCAGTGGAACTTGTAATTAAATGGCATTTACACGCAGTGTAGTGGATGTGCTTTTACCCTCCGGTGGCCGTTGTGAGTATTGACACTCAGTCCAGCTGTGCTCCTGCCGTGGACAATGGGATCACGCACATGATATGATTTCTGCTCCCGCAATTGTCCCATTGCACTTTCATAATAAACAACGATTGATTCCTGTTTGTGTTGCGCTGCTTGTGAAACCAAAAGATGCTCACGCTGCTGTCAACAAACTTGTCAGAATTAATGTTTGGTTTAAGAGTATATCTATTGCTTTTACTGCTTCTTTAATTTATCATCTCATAAACTGAATTTTTATTCAGTTGCCTATATTATTTTTGCCTATGAGCGATATGCAGTGAACAATATGCAGCACAAGTGAGAGCAGTACACTCATCGTCTCTCTTTCTCACACTCACACTAGTGTTGACTCGAGAACTGCGAGGCCTGCTCTGTGTCCTCGGCCTCCTGCTTCGGTCACGTCGGCTCTCTGGGTCACTACTGTCCTCCTGTCACCAACTTGATACGGCAGCGCTGCATACAAAACAAAAAATAGACAAATCAAATGGCCGAGTCAAAAACGAGTGAGGAACTGGAAACAGCCAAGGTCTGCTACTCTTAAGATCAGTCTCTCTCAAAGAAGGATCCTGCAGAGCCTTCCTTCTTTGATAGTAACCTCCTGCTGAACCTGAGCTGGCTTTTTAAGAAAGTATGTACCTCCTGCATACAGGCTCAGCTCCAGTCCTGTTTTTTGTGCACGCACGTGTGTGTGTGATTGACAGTTTAAGACATGTTTTAGGTCGTGACACCGAATAGTATCCTGGGAGTTGATGAGAGAGACATGTGCTGTGCAGACGGTGAAAGACAGATTCCTACAGGCAGACAGAGGAGAGAGAAGTGAGAACTGACAGACACTTTGTGATTCTCCTTGCTCGAGTCTATTCCATCTCTAAAGCTGCTCTGAGACTCTATAGTTCAGCTCCAAATACTAACCCCACTAATTAAACTCCGCTTTCAGCATGGTAAAAGTACAGCAAGTACATTTGCTGATTATACTACGACTTGTTTTACACAGCAGAACTTTCAAAGCGTGATACTGCTTTTTTTAAATTAAATAATAGATGTGAATTATTTTTTTACGACTGCACATAATCATGGTTGTAGATGAGGTACCTGACTGAAACAGATACAGGAGGATCAAGGATATATTTGATCATATTATTGGATCAAAACAGTCTAGATAATAAAAGTAATAAACATTTTCTACTTTTGTTGAAACTGTTAATGTTAGAGGTGGTAGTTCTTCAAAATGTCAAAGTACACAGGAAAATTGAATTGAATCTTAAATCTATGAAACAATTTGCCTCGAAAATCTGTTTCATATAATCTATTTGTCTTAATTTATGTTAACATCTACTTAAACCGTATTTACTTATTTTGTTAAATTGTTTTAAAATGGCAAGTGATTATAAGGTCCTTTCAGTTTGATTAAAACAAGTCAGTCAGACTTTAGTGGATAGTTATGTTTCCTCTAAATAATCTAGAAATATTCAGAAACGAGTTTGCGCCTTCATCATCATCCATGTTGACGTGGCCTTCCAGTATGAATCTGTGATAGACTGGGATTATGCAAAGGAATGAACTGTGCTTGTGCTGAAAACAGAGATCGGGAGAATTACTCAAATTTATTGGCAGAAACCATTCAGGTTCTTCCACACACATATTCTGGGTATTACTTATACGCACTTAGCTTCACTCATGGTGACAAAATGAACTCCCATAGTTAAAGCTAGGGTTGGTAATCCTGGAAAAGCAAGCAAGAGCAGGCTACACTTTGCATCAAATAAGATACAAATTGCTTCAGAAACAAATGACCAACCCTACCTTAAAAAGAACTGAAATACTATTGGTAAATACCAGTAACATCTGTAATGACTTTGAATACATCTTAAAATATCTCTATAATAACATGTTCTCAGAGCATGCTCTATCTCAAAAATGCAACAATACCAACATTGGATGGTTGTACTGCAGCTCTCTTTAATCCCACCAACAGAACACCAGTTCACTCAAGTTAACATACAGTAGTTTAATATCTGTTTATTACATGAGTATGCAACAGTGAGCACGGGCATTACTGTTCACCCTAAAGAGCTGTTTCTAATATTCATCCCCACTGATGTTATTGAACCGCTACACATTGGCTACAGGGGAACTTAAGTTAATGACGCCGGACTCTGCAAAATGAAACCAGAGTAACTTTAGTTGGAGCTCATACTCTACTCTTTCAAACTCTGATCTATGAGCCCGTTCGGACATCAGCGGGTGGAGCAGCTCGGTGACACCTTCTGGGATGTATTTTTGTATTAGCCCTCTGAAATATTGATGATTCTGCACACACTGCTCTCCTTGTGTGTGTGTGTGCGCATGTGAGCCCTGTGAGAAACCATCAACGAGGGATAACAGGCTTAAACACTCCCGTCCTGAGCCCTGCGGTGAGGAGGCTGCCAGGTTACACAGTATCTGCTGCTGCTGCTGTGTCAACCTGCTTTAAACTCTCACTTTACTATAACACAGAACAAAATATCTGTTCAGATCGTGTTGAAGAAGTCGACACTGTTGACTTCCAAATCCTATTTTTTGTGTGTGTGTTTACTCTCTCGCTCCAGCGCCAAGCTTAAATGACAAACATTCGCTAAGAGCTGCTGAGTACACTGGGAGCTATTTATTATTTAGATCATATTACAGCTTTATTGTGACACAACCGAATACAGAGGTTCAGGTCCTCGCCGAGCTCTGCCATTAATCAGCTGCACAGTCCCGCTGCTACTGTACGCCACGAGCCCAACAGGCTACTCATCATCTGCGCCCCTTGTTATGGGATTCCAATAAAACCGTGTGAGGTCATTTGGGCTCTGTTGACTTACTGCGTCGCTATGGTGACAGGACAGGAAGTGCGGTTGCATCCAGCCTGCTGTGGAAAAACAAGCATGTGGCAGACTGTGCAGACC
Source organism: Platichthys flesus (assembly GCF_949316205.1). Lineage (NCBI taxonomy): Eukaryota > Metazoa > Chordata > Actinopteri > Pleuronectiformes > Pleuronectidae > Platichthys > Platichthys flesus. The sequence goes on along the minus strand of NC_084954.1, from coordinate 11,586,370 downwards.
TCGCGGCCTCCTTCACTGAGACAACTGGAGCGTTAGCTCAGTTTCCTCTTTTTATTTAGTCTAGCTTCGGAACCAGGAGACTCTAAGTGTTCTGAAATTCTAATTCTGGAAGTATGTTAAAAAAGCTGTGACTAAGATCAGATTTAACCCTATTAAGTTAAACCCTATTTGAGGTTTCCTTACTTTTAGCTGCTTTAAATTTGTCTTATTCCACATTGACAATATTTGGTACAATATGTTCAGTATCAGCTTGTTATATGTAAAGTGAGGAAAACATTCAAACAGGAATATATTTATCTTTTAATGCTCCACCATCAAATTAAATTTGTATTTTTCATGATTTGGGGAATTCAGTCTGACATGTCTAGTAGCTCTGTGAATGTATGGGTCACTTCAATTCCAAGTAAAGTTCCATGGGTTTGAACAATAGACTGTATATGAGGAGGACAAAATGAATCCTCCTCGAAAGCATCTCCATCACCACCTAGTGGGTGGCTGGCTGGTCATAAGCACTGCCTCCTCCATGTTAGAGGATGGGACTTGGGCTAAAACAAAAAAGTCTAAGTACACGACAGATAAACCTCAAAGATGGTGTCTGTCATTTTAAGTAGTTGCTCTCACACTTAATTATTTTTTAAGGTGCTACTTTTTCTGATGTTTGGTTTTGATTCGTTATTTGATGCAGTAAAAAGAGGGTGAAATGTCCCACTTGACAGTTGAGACTGACTTACGATTGGTTGATTCCGTCTATCACCAGGACCTCACTCCTGCGGTTCTGTCCCCTAATCACCACAGCACCGACTCCGGCTCAAAACGTTCAAGATGGCAGCGTTTGTACCCGGAATATTATGGCTTCAGTTCTGAATATTGGGAAGAAGTGGAGACAAGTTGTCCTTCTTTATATATACAGTCTATTAGACATGTGTGGATGCACAATGTGGACTGACTGACCCACTGGTTTGTTTCACTGGTTCACTTTACAGAGTGTTTATATGGGTGTTTGTGGTAGAATAGTAGAAAATGGTTGGGATAGGGAATATTCTTAAGCTCAAAGGCAGTTGGCTTTAATGTAAATCTTTCTGTCATTTGGATTTTACCAAAGTCTGTACCAAACTGACCGGCCAACACCCTGCAATGCCATAAACACATTAATCAAATACAGATTATGTGCGTAATAATTGACATTTCTCTACCAAGCAACATAATCTATTGGATTGATTCAGACTCGCATCATTCCTCACTCCACTGTTCTGTCCGCGGCCATTACCCATGAGTCTTCACTCAGTCTAACGTGATGTCTCCTATAATTGGACCTCCTTGTTTCCTGTATCAGAAATCCATTCCTCACCTCATTGGTCCTGCTGGCTCACCCCAGTGTTCGCCATTGAAAAGAATGGGAAGCTGAAGCAGGGATACAGAGATGTCCTAGTGGGAGAGAAATTGTAAAACCCAATTTTACTTTCTCATGCTCATTAATCTCGTCCTCTCCTCTCGTGTCCTCTCCTCAGCGAGATCCCGGTGGTCTCTCTGTGCCCTCCTGACAGCGTCTACTCTGCAGAGGCCCCGCTGACAGTCATCCAGTCTGAGGGGGAGCTGTGCGACAGCTGCAGCAGCCTTGGCAGACCCTCGTCCTCCTGCCAGCTCTATCAAGTATGACTGAACACTGACTGTACTGTGTGCTGTTAGGAATTGATGTATGAGGACCCATTAAAATGAAGTCAGAATGTAAAGTTAGAAATAGCTCAAGGATTTTGGAGGCAGTGTAAAATACAGCCATTGTGTCACTCAACAGACTGACTGGTATTAGAGACCTGCATAAAATAGAGGACCACAGGTAATTTATGTGTATTTGTGTATCCCCTGCTCTCTTTTCTACTTGAGGTACCACAGGGTCTTAGAGCCGGCGCCTATGACTCATCACAGCCCCAGAAATGCTCCCACTGCAGCCGCCACGGGCCGTGCCCCGACTGTCACTCGAACACAACAGGTCCCGGTGGTGACGGAGGTGTGGTGGTGAGAGTGGGACACGGCTGTAGCTCTGCTCATCAGACGTCAGGTCGCGGTGCCGTCAGATGCCACTGGCTGCACGGCTCGAATGAAGGCGGAACGCAGAAGCCAACACAGCGACACGTGGTGACAGTGAGGTCAGTTAGAGGAGATGGACTGACAATAATAATAACATTTATCATTACTCTTATCTTAATAAAGTATTTAATACTGTATTAACAGGGATGGGGGACTCTTCTGCTTCCTCAGAAAGTAAGTAATGAAAGCAATTTTCCCTATGAATCCCAAAGGTATTGATTGGAAGTCACACTTTGTCTGGTCATAATAATTAACCTTTGCTCAGAGTCGCTGACGGCCACCACTTCTTCTTCTGTGATCTTTCTATTTGGCAGTTATTCTCAGGTGATAGTGGACTACCCGTTGGCAGTGCTGGTGGGTTGTGCTCTGCTGCTGCTGGGATGCTCATTGGCCGGACTTTTCATTGGTCCACTGCCCGACTTCTCTGACCCACTGCTGGTGGGTGTCACACAGACTCAGACACACAAACAGACACACACACAGACACACACACATACACACACACAGCATCTACCATATTCCCTCGGTCAAAACTACAAACCAAACCTCCCTCACCACCACAGGCTAAGTGTTAATTACTGTTTCCCTAATGACTCATGATCTCATCCATTTAATTCAGTCTCGTCTCAGGTTCAATGAACAACAGTGAATTAGAATGAATCACACTCTCTGTCATGTTAATTAAAAACCTCTTCTCACCTTTGAGATTCATGCTTTCACAATAAACACCGGATAAAATAATTGCTGTAAAAATGTGACTAACAACAATGTCCTATTAATGAATAATCTTATTTACATGATAGAATATAATTAGGATAACGTCAAACACTCGTCGACCGTTTCTTTATGGGAGTTCAGAAAAGATATCAGGGAGCTTGTGATGCTGAATAGACATTCAGTGAGCTGCTGTAGAGCATTGAAGGGCACCGCATTTTTTACGTGCGCGTTTCTGTGTGTGTGTGTTTGTGTGTTCATAATAATTTTTTCAGGGTTTCGAGCCGCGGGGAACGTATATCGGAGTCCGTCAGTCCACTTTGTCCAAGCTGCAGGAGAACACAGGCCCGGGGAAAACTCTGTCTCCTCTACCTCAGCAGCTCAGTAAAAGGTCAGCAGTGGTGGATTTCAGAGGGAGTGCAGGGTTTCTGCACGGGGGGGGGACCACTCACTCAATGTAAAAATATAGTTTACACATGCATAACCTTTCTCAGAGATAATACCAATAATTTTTACTGATATGATGGAACAAAAATATCCACCCATACATCCATTCATTATCTATACTGCTTATTAGGGTCTCTATACAAATATAAAAAAATCTATTTATTATGCATAAAAGCATTATTAGATAGAATAATTACTTGTTTTTTACGATTTTAAAATTTGTAACATTTACATTCATTCATTATTGTTTGCCTTTAATTCCTAACTTTTAACTTCTTCTTTTTAAAGGACCTAGAAAGTATGTTAATTAGTATCATTGTTATTATTATATCAGCAATAACAAAAATAAATAAAATAATCTCCGTGGTTTGCCTCAGCTTTCTAGTGACCTTTAGCTCATTGTTTTGTTTGCACAGTCAGCCTAGTTTGTAGTTCGGTTCAGAATTCAACTGTTTGAGAACAGGTTCACATTTGAAAGAGAGACAGTGGTGTGGTAACAACTTGCTCGTGCCCAAATGATTCTGCCCAGTTGTAAGAGTATGTGTGTTTCACCTGGGCTGTAGTTTTGGGGCCGATGTCGATGGAGACAGCCGCGTTGGACAAGACACGTCAGGACTTCGCTTCAAGAGGATGTTAGCCAGAGACTCGTCCCCGGACTCCTTCCCCTGCGACGCTCCAGGTGGGTCACTCCTGATCAGCTCATAAAACACAGAAACAAGGAGAATACCAAACACCTCAAAATTAACAGCCCGAGCTTAATTATAGGTTTGTAACACAGCTGGCTCCCTTCAGCACACTCAGCAAAGCAGTAAGTATAAAATTATTAAAAACAATGTAAATGTGATGAGTGCCTATTCAGCAGCTGAGCTATTTGCATAATAACTCTGTGAGCTGAGGGCGAAACAATGGAGCTTGTTAGGAGTTAATCATCACGCCCAGCAGAACAATAAAAACAATACGACATACAAACAAGAACAACTTACGGTTTGGATGCAAACTTACAAAATGGTGAGATAATAGGAGAATGTGAACTGTTAGTGCAGATTCAAATAGAACAGTTTGGTAAATGTTTTTCCTCAGGCAGCGTATCACAGATTGTCCTCTTCAAGCGCCTCATTGAAATAATGAGCTGCTCGATTAAGACTCTACTTCTGTTTGCCTCATAAAACACACAGAAGCTCCCCGAATAGATTTATTAGCAACTAGCAAGAAAAAAAGCTTTTTATCGAGTCATTTTATAGATATGTAGTAGTTCTTTATTTGATTATTTCATTTTTGAATGTCTTCTTTTATTTGTCCCCCCACGTTTGTGTATATGCAATACTGGATTTACATGTTTATAATCCCCAACAGAGAAGGGCCTAATGCAGTAACATGACAAAGAAATAAAAAAGTATACCCCCCAAAAACTTTATTCGTGGCAACCGAACATTTCTAACCATGATTCACAGCTGCTCGTCTTGTAACTGTGCGCTGACTCCGTACGTCTGTCTCCTGCAGGCGAGCGTTTGGCCCAGCTGGTCTTCAGATCAGAAAACTCAGCCAGTCTCTGGAGCCTGAAGGCCATCCACGCCATGTGCGAGATGGAGCAGTCCAGGGTCCGCTCTGATTTACTCAGCCCTTCATCTCACCTTTAGTCTTCTCCCTCCTCTTCCCTTTGTCATCACCTCTGTCAATCTCGACTCTTGTCTTTTCCCTGATTCCACTTCATACTTTCAACACTCTGCAGGAATTAAAAACACTACTCTGTGTACCTTCACTTATATGTCTGGGCATGTGTTCAAAAAATATATTTTCCTTGTCTGATTCAGATTCGCTCCCAGGCTCAGTTCCAGGACCTGTGCCAGCAGCATGTGAGGGTGGAGGCTGAGGGAACATCCAGAAGCGGCTGCTGTCCGAGCTGGTCTCTGGGGAATTACTTGGCTGTCCTCACTAATGCTTCCTGCTGTCTCAGCCTCACCTCACACCAGGTTCTGTAACATTCTACATATTTGAAAAATTAAACTACTGCTTAAATTATAATCATTATGGCAAAATAAACATTACTTTGCAGTATTTTTATTGCAATATGAGAGGGATTTCTTGACATTGGAATCAGTTAATTGACTAAAATAAAATTACTTTTTGTGGTTTTACTTTAAGCACTCCATTGGGTTGGGGGAGAGGTGTGAGTTGTCAATGACTGAATCACTCACTTATGTCAGATTTTGGTATCAGGCCCCAACAGATAATGTTAGACTCTCCACTCATAGTTGTACACTTTATGAATTTCATACATTTTACACATTTAGCAAATATCCCATGAAAGGACTCAAACCAAGAATGAACTGAACTTATTGGGTGCTGTATGGAAGGTAAAGCCTGGGATGGAATTCCTCTGTGCATCAAGAATACATCAATAAGACGAACTGACTTCTTAATCAAATCGGAGATGGTTACTCTAGTTTATTTTTGATAAATGAACTTCCCAACTGCTGTAAATGAAAAGTAACAAAATATTGAATAATAATTTCCATCATCGTATAAATTCCTGAAGTGCACTGATCCTATCGTAGTGACAGAACCTCATTTGAATTTCTCCATCTGTCTCTAGGTTTCTGAGTCTCTGAACCTGCTAAGGAAGTGTGCTCCGCATTATCACGAAGGACAACTGGTGGACGCCTGCGTCGACCGGCCCAAACACGGCGGCTGCTCCTCCGTCCCGTCTCGCTGCAAACAGTCCCGCATGGTG